>NC_133329.1:54547487-54617487 GCF_042186555.1 Aquarana catesbeiana
CACTGTGAGCTTCTCACGATGTGCATTAGAAGCTGCAGCAAGTCAGATAGAGCCAGCCTCATTTCCTGGCTGGAGGACATCCAGCGTCATCTTGCACTTTCCTCCCCATCATGACTGTCCCTGGCCTGTCATTCATTGGATTTCAGGTCTTTCAATCATAAAGGCTCAGCATCACATGTGGGCGTTACCTATGTAAATACAGCCTGATTAGGAACACCCACTCCTCCAGACTGACATTCAGCCATTCATTACTTTTGATATTTGCATAACTCCTCCCAAGAGCCCGCCCATCACTGAGGACTAAGCCGGGGTGCTATGAGGTTTTCTAAGTAAAGCAACCTGCAGGCCCCTCCCACCAGCCATGATCTGCCTTCATTGCATTGATCAGGGGTCTCCAAGCTTTCTAAACAAGGGGCCAGTTTACTGTTCTTCAGACTGTGGCCACTGGGAGTAGATAATGTCCCAACATCAGCGGGGAAAAAACAATGCCCCATCATTGGTGTCAGTGGGAGGAATAGTGCCCCATCATTGGTGTCAGTGGGAGGAATAGTGCCCCATCATTGGTGTCAGTAGGAGGAATAGTGCCCCATCATTGGTGTCAGTAGGAGGAATAGTGCCCCATCATTGGTATCAGTGGGAGGAATAGTGCCCCATCATTGGTGTCAGTGGGAGGAATGGTGCCCCATCATTGGTGTCAGTGGGAGGAATAGTGCCCCATCATTGGTGTCAGTAGGAGGAATAGTGCCCCATCATTGGTATCAGTGGGAGGAATAGTGCCCCATCATTGGTGTCAGTGGGAGGAATAGTGCCCCATCATTGGTGTCAGTGGCAGGAATAGTGCCCCATCGTTGGTGTCAGTAGAAGGAATAGTGCCCCACCATTGGTGTCAGTGGGAGGAATAGTGCCCCATCGTTTGTGTCAGTAGGAGGAATAGTGCTCCATCACTGGTGTCAGTGGCAGGAATAGTGCCCCATCGTTGGTGTCAGTAGAAGGAATAGTGCCCCACCATTGGTGTCAGTGGGAGGAATAGTGCCCCATCGTTTGTGTCAGTGGGAGGAATAGTGCCCCATCACTGGTGTCAGTAGGAGGAATAGTGCCCCATCGTTTGTGTCAGTAGGAGGAATAGTGCCCCATCGTTGGTGTCAGTAGGAGGAATAGTGCCCCATCATTGGTGTCAGTGGCAGGAATAGTGCCCCACCATTGGTGTCAGTGGGAGGAATAGTGTTCTATCATTGATGTCAGTGGAAGGAATAGTGCCCCATCACTGGTGTCAGTAGGAGGAATAGTGCCCCATCGTTTGTGTTAGTAGGAGGAGTAGTGCCTCATCATTGGTGTCAGTAGGAGGAATAGTGCCCCATCACTGGTGTCAGTGGGAGGAATAGTGCCCCATCGTTTGTGTTAGTAGGAGGAGTAGTGCCTCATCATTGGTGTCAGTAGGAGGAATAGTGCCCCATCACTGGTGTCAGTAGGAGGAATAGTGCCCCATCGTTTGTGTTAGTAGGAGGAGTAGTGCCTCATCATTGGTGTCAGTAGGAGGAATAGTGCCCCATCGATGGTATCAGTAGGAGGAATAGTGGCCCACCATTGGTGTCAGTGAGAGGAATAGTGCCCCATCATTGGTGTCAGCGGCAGGTATTGTGCCCCCTCATTGGTGTCAGTGGCAGGAATAGTGCCCCATCGTTGGTGTCAGTGGGCCCAATTGTTGGTGTCATTGGGAGGAATTGTGGCCCATCAGATTTTGTGCTTGGCGGGGAACTTTGAGAGGTAGAGGATTTGTGCTAGGAGGGGGAAGGTTTTTTTGGGGGAGAGGAGGGGGAATTTATTCTGGGGGCATATGGGGAGAGAGAGGATTTGAGCTGGGGGAGGGATGGGGGGGCAAAGATTTGTGCCAGGATGGGGGATTTCAGCAGGGGGGTGGATTTGTACTGGGAGGATAGGGGGATTTATGGTTAGGGTGGAGTATGCAGATTAGTGCTTGATTTTTTTTTTTTTTTTGGGGGGGGGGGGGCGCAATTTGGCACGTTCGCCCTGGATGACCTTGTCCCGGCACTGGTTATAATTATTGAAAAAAGTGAAAATTTAGATCGCTGCAAAAGGTCAATCAAGACAGGTTCTCTTTAAAGAGGAACTCCAGCTACAAGTACAGCTGAGCCCCCATTTACAAACTGTTTTACCTGCCAAAATATTTATAATGCCCACAGACTTGCGTGGATGTGATATATGGCAGCAAAGTATCCGGTGACAACACATTCCAGAGCTGCCATTCTGCAGACTTGGTGTCACCACCTCACTTCCTGTCCTGGTGACACCCATTCTGAGCTCTCCCCCACCTATAAGCTCATCCAGGTACCTCCCACAAACAGCTACGCTCACTGCAAGCCTGATTTCAGCTTTCAGCTGGTGGTTACTCTGTAGAAAGCCATCCTATTCCGTCTGTATTGAGCTGTATTGTAATGGTACTGTCCCCCTCTACGCTACGTAAACCGTTGGCGCTATATAAATCCTGTATAATAATAATAATAATAATATTAGTAAACAATTAACTGAATTGGAAATTGATTTTCTAGCAGCAACCAATCAGATGCTCCCATCTGACCTGAAAAGAACAACTAGAGTTATTTTTAGACATTCACAAAGAAGCAGGAAAAATTCCTGAAAAAAGTAATAATAAATGTGGCCGAGGCGAAAATGCCACCAGACGAATGGCTGCCATATCAGGTGACGGTCCAGGAAAGTACATGAGGGTGGGGCCTGCGCCTTTAAGGAGCTATAAAAAGAAACATTCCTTAGTGTACGACATCATCTTCAGTCAGCCAATCGGAGAAGAACAGGGGGCGGGACCTCCCACAAGCATGTGAACTTGTTCATTCATAAAAAAAAGAAAAAAAAAAGGGAGTAGGTCAAATCTTGCAGATTATCACTCCCCAAGATATATTAATGCACTAAAGATCCAGGCTGCTGTGGGTGAGGGGCACACTGAGGAGGAACCACAAGTCCCAGCATGCTGTATAGAAAAGCTGGGTAAAATTTAGGCTCATTCACTAGTTAAGGAGCTGCAGGCATGCTGGGGGCTTGCTGTTTTTCAACTGTGGTAAGTGCCAAAGTAGTGGCTAACCCTTCTCTATGGCAAGCCTGGGGGGGGGGGGACACTCTGCAGATGATCGCACCTGAGGATTTTCTGCTGCAGACCTTCTCACTAAATACGTAGGCTGCTGCAAATGGTGCAGTGTACCAGGGAAGTAATTCTAGTCATTAAGTGGTGTGTAAAAAAGGGTGAGCAGCGCAATAGCACAATCAGTAACTGAGGAACCACAAGTGCCAGCATTCTCAGGGCAAACTAGGCCTTCAGGCATGGCAGACAAAGGGTTGGAAATTATATATGCTTCTTAAGTGGTTAATGAGCCTCATTTATGCTGAGACATGATGTTCTTCATCAGTTGCAGGTGCCAAAATGGAATATAAACCCTTCTAGTGACTGAGGAACCACAGGTGCCAGCATGCTCAGGGCAAATTAGGACCTCAGGCATGGCATACAAAGGGTTGAGAAGTATATATGCTCCTTAACTGGTTCATGAGCCTCATTTATGCTGAGACATGATGTTCTCCAACAGTCGCAGCTGCCAAAATGGAATGTAAGCCCTTCCAGTGACTGAGGAACCACAGGTGCCAGCATGCTCAGGGCAAACTAGGACCGAGGCGTGGCAAACTAAAGGGATGAGCAATATGCTCGTTAACTGGTTAATGGGCTGCATGTATGCTGAGACTTGGTGTTCTTCAACTCTCTCCAGTACCCAATGCTATATAGGAGTGTATGACCCCCATTAACAGAAGAAGACCACACTCTTCCTCCTCATCCTGATGTTATTATAATATAAAATACAAATCTGGGGGGGGAACCATTTTCTATTGGCTGCAGTGGGTAGGCGGAGCCGGGACCTAAAATTGCACTTCTTTGTTGGGAACTGGTGTAGATATCACAGTTCTGGGATTCCCAGAAGATTGACGAAACTAGTGGGCAACTCAGCGCAACAGTGTCCACCCCAACAGAGAAATGTCAACTCTGCATGGAGTGGCCCTTTAAGCCACCCATTTTTCTATTGGCTGCAGCAGGTAGGTGGAGCCGGGAACTCATGTGCAACTTCAGGACCTGAGATCGCACTTCTTTGTTGGGAATTGGTGCAGATATCACAGTTCTGGGATTCCCAGAAGATTGACGAAACAAGTGGGCAACTCAGCCCAACAGTCTCCACCCAACAGAGAAATGTCAACTCTGTATGGAGTGGCCCCTTAAGCCACCCAGTTTTCTATTGGCTGCAGCAGGTAGGTGGAGCCGGGAACTCATGTGCAACTTCAGGACCTGAGATCGCACTTCTTTGTTGGGAACTGGTGCAGATATCACAGTTCTGGGATTCCCAGAAGATTGATGAAAACAAGTGGGCAACTCAGCCCAACAGTCTCCACCCAACAGAGAAATGTCAACTCTGCATGGAGTGGCCCCTTAAGCCACCCATTTTTCTATTGGCTGCAGCAGGTAGGTGGAGCCGGGAACTCATGTGCAACTTCAGGACCTGAGATCGCACTTCTTTGTTGGGAATTGGTATAGATATCACAGTTCTGGGATACCCAGAAGATTGACTAAACAAGTGGGCAACTCAGCCCAACAGTCTCCACCCAACAGAGAAATGTCAATTCTGCATGGAGTGGCCCCTTAAGCCACCCATTTTTCTATTGGCTGCAGCTGGTAGGTGGAGCCGGGAACTCATGTGCAACTTCAGGACCTGAGATCGCACTTCTTTGTTGGGAATTGGTGCAGATATTTCAGTACTGGAATCCCCACGAGATAAAAGGAAGTAGTGGGTAACTCAGCCCACGTTTAAAAAAAAGGAGGAAAGTACAGCGCTGAACCTAAAATAAACGCGAAGTAAAAACAAGTGAATGAATCCAAAAGGAAATCTTGGTAGCTGCTAACACTCAAACAAACAAAGTCAAAATCACAATAGCAAACAAATAGCGTAGCGCTAAATCTATGTGACCTAATAAAAGTCCACCTCAGAAATACTGGGGTGGATAAATAGTGAAAAGAATATCTAAGCATGAAAACGGATAATGTGTGACATACGATCGTGCACAAAGAAAAATGTGAAAATAATTGTGATAAACAATGGTGATCAAAATGCCAATGTCCACATGGAAGAAATTGTCTCTCTTCAATCATCAGCTGAAGCAAGGAACATACGGTCAAGATGAACCATTGATACACTTGTAGACATAAGGAGAGACAATTCAGATGGAAGGGTGGGTACTCTTACCAAATAAGGTGGACACACATACCGTACAGCAGTGCGTCAGACAGGCTGGTAATGCTGGATTCCCGGTGATGAGAAGATGCCAGGCTAGATGATAGCACAAAGACTGCGACTCCAAGCCACTCGTTGGTTAGGTGATGATTCCAAGGAGATCAGATACCGGACCAGTCCAAGAACGATGGTAATCGTCAGTGCTCAGGTGTATAGGGAAAATAATTTTTTCCCCGATTACCATCATTCCTGGACTGGTCCGGTTGCCGATCTCCTTGGAATCATCACCTAACCAACGAGTGGCTTGGAGTCGCAGTCTTTGTGCTATCATCTAGCCTGGCATCTTCTCATCACCGGGAATCCAGCATTACTAGCCTGTCTGACGCACTGCTGTACGGTATGTACTTCCACCTTATTTGGTAAGAGTACCCACCCTTCCATCTGAATTGTCTCTCCTTATGTCTACAAGTGTATTAATGGTTCATCTTGACCGTATGTTCCTTGCTTCAGCTGATGATTGAAGAGAGACAATTTTCTTCCATTTGGACATCATTCATGTGGACATTGGCATTTTGATCACCATTGTTTATCACAATTATTTTCACATTTTTCTTTGTGCACGATCGTAAGTCACACATTATCCGTTTTCATCCTTAGCTATTTTTTTCACTCTTTATCGACCCCAGTATTTCTGAGGTGGACTTTTATTAGGTAACTCTAACTCTCCGCCCAACAAAGAAATATCAATTCTGCGTGGAGTAGCCCTTTAAGCCAGCCATTTTTCTATTGGTTGCAGCAGGTAGGCAGAGCCCAGAATTCATGTGGGGCTTCAGGACTTGAGATCTCACTTCTTTTTTGGAAACTGGCGCAGATATCTCAATTCTGTAATTCTCAGAAGATAAAAGAAACCAATGGGTAGCTCAGCCCAACAATCTCCACCCAACAGAGAAATATCAATTCTGCGGGGAGTGGCCCTTTAAGCCAGCCATTTTTCTATTGGCTGAAGCAGGTAGGCGGAGCCAGGAACTCATGTGCAACTTCAGGAGTTGAGATCTCACTTCTTTGTTGGGAACTGGTGCTGATATCTCAGTTCTTGGATTCCCAGAAGATTAAAGAAACTAGAGGGTAACTCAGCCCAACAGTCTCGGCCTAACAGAGAAATATCAATTCTGCGGGGAGTGGTCCTTTAAGCCAGCCATTTTTCTATTGGCTGAAGCAGGTAGGCGGAGCCAGGAACTCATGTGCAACTTCAGGAGTTGAGATCTCACTTCTTTGTTGGGAACTGGTGCTGATATCTCAGTTCTTGGATTCCCAGAAGATTAAAGAAACTAGAGGGTAACTCAGCCCAACAGTCTTGGCCCAACAGAGAAATATTAATTCTGTGTGGAGTGGCCCTTTAAGCCAGCCATTTTTCTATTGGCTTCTACAGGTAGGCAGAGCCGGGAACTCATGTGGGACTTTAGGACTTGAGATCTCACTTCTTTTTTGGAAACGGTCGCAGATATCTCAGTTCTGTAATTCTCAGAGGATAAAAGAAACCAATGGGTAGCTCGGCCCAACAGTCTCGGCCTGACAGAGAAATATCAATTCTGCGGGGAGTGGTGCTTTAAGCCAGCCATTTTTCTATTGGCTGAAGCAGGTAGGCGGAGCCAGGAACTCATGTGCGACTTCAGGAGCTGAGATCTTACTTCTTTGTTGGGAACTGGCGCAGATATCTCAATTCTGTAATTCTCAGAAGATTAAAGAAACTAGAGGGTAACTCCGCCCAACAGTCTCGGCCTGACATAGAAATATCAATTCTGTGTGGAGTGGCCCTTTAAGCCAGCAATTTTTTTATTGGCTGCTGCAGGTAGGTGGAGCCGGGAACTTGCGTGGGACCTCAGGACCTAAGATTTCACTTCTTTGTTGGGAACTGGTATGGATAGCTCAATATTGGGATCCCCAAGAGATAAAAGGAGTACAAGTTTAACTCAGCTCAACAGTCTCCTCCCAACAGAAAAACATCAATTCTGCGTGGAGTGGCCCTTTAAGTCAGCTATTATTGACACCCATACTGGACTCATCCATTATATTTCAATTACACCATCCGCAATACATTGGTAACATACTTTCCTATTTCTGCATAATAGCCAAAGACTTTTATCATTGAACCTCAGATATTTTTCAGCATGCTGGTCATTTTCCAAAACAATCCCGGAGCCCATTCTTGCTCAGCAATGTTCCCATCAACTTGTAATTGTCACTCAGATCTGTGTTCTCAGAATCTCATGTCGGATCCCTTCAATCCTTTACATGTTGTATTAATTATCTGCACATGGCAGATTTACCAACCTTCAAAGTGCTCCTGCTGTAACGCCCATCCCCCGCCCCCCTCTGCGGTGACGACATTGGGGTTGCAACATTTCGCACTTTCCCTCTGTGCAATATTCTTTTATTCTTTTTCCTATTTCCTGGTGACACATACAGGAATGAATGCCCAAGGCCATTACCTTTCCTTTTTTTTTTTTTTGGTCTGTTGCTGACTGTGCCAAATCAAACTTTGCCACCAAACTTTCTCCTAAACTTTTATTTAAACTTTTTCTTGTGGCTTTAGGTGACTTAACTTTGTTATATTTACCAATCCTGGATCCCAAATATTTCTCTCTAGATTTGTATATTGATCATCTCTTTGATGAAACTTTGTATCAACTTCATTTCCAGTCTTCAATCTGCTACAAAGTGTCACCAGCACTAAAAGTGTTACATCATTGTTCTCTGGAGTGTAAGCTCTTGTGGGCAGGGGTCTCCTTCCAGTTGTCTGGTGTTATGTATTACATGTGACCCCTTATATCGTTTACCTGTTCATTGTACAACACTACAGAACACGTTGTTGCTTTTTAAAGGGATGATAGCAGTAATCTTTATAACATAGTGTGGGTGGGACATCGGAGTGTAAGCTCCTCTGGTGCAAAAACTAGATGGCTCAGTGTTCTTTGTACAGCGCTGTAGTATATGTCAGAGCTACATACATGTATAATAATATTAATAATAATAGTGAGTGACTGTGGGGGGAGGACATTAGAGTGCAAGCTCTTCTGGTGCAGAGACTGGTGTGACTGGCTCAATGTTCCCCGTACCCCATTATGGAATATGTCAGAGCTATTTAAATGTATAATAATAGTATGGGGCATTAGAGTGTAAGTTCCTCTGGTATAAAGACTGATGTCATTGGTTCAGTGTCTTCTGTACAGCACAGAAAAGCTATAAGAATGTAAAATATTAATATTGCATGACTGTAATATGACATTAGAGTGTAAGCTCCTTTGGTGCTGGGGCAGCTGTGACCGGCTCAGTGTTCTCTGTATAGCACTATAGTATATATCAGAGCTCTATAAATGTATAATAAATATATTGGATGACTGTGATGGAATGCTAGAGTGTAAGCTCCACTGGTGCAGAAATGGATGGGAATGGCTCAGTGTTCACTGTACACCACTATGGTATATGTCAGAGCTATAGAAATGTATAATAATTCTACTGTGTGACTGTGGTGGAACGTTAGAGTGTAAGCTCCTCTGGTGCAGAAAATGGGAATAGCGCAGTGTTCTCTGTACGGCACTATGGTATATGTCAGAGTTATGTAAATGTATAATATAAATAGTGTGCAACTGTGGGGGGACGTTAGAGTGTAAGCTCCTCTGGTGCAGAAACTGACATAAGTGGCTCAGTCTTCTTTGTACAGCACTATGGAATATGTCTGAGCTATATAACTGTATAATAGTAAGCTGTGACTGTGGTGAGGACATTAGAGTGTAAGCTCTTCTGCACCACAGACTGATGCTTTATTCAATACCATATTCCTCAGTAGAGTGTCCCTGGAAATGAAACCGTTGCCATGTCTTACCTGTGACTCCTTGTCTGCTGATCTCCACCAGAAGCAGCATCAGAAGAGACTTCAGTAAGGTCCAGGATTCCATCCTTGTGGTGGCACTCTTGGTAGCCCTCTGCCTGTTGGGTGTCACCAGGCTGCCCGGGTCTGATGTGTAATATTCAAGCCTGAGGTTCCTACCAATCTCTAGTCTATGCCCCTGTGCTGTGCCAGTCTCTATGCTGTGCCAGTCTGCAGTAAGTGGTTGGTGGGTCTCCTGCTCACTTGCCACGTGTTGGTCTAGGTGAGTGGTGGTGGTTGGTGCCAGCTCTTCCCTGGCGGTTTCTTCTCATTCCCTCTCTTTCTCTCAAGGAATGAATGAGTCACTCTCCTTTCTCTCCTGGCACTCCGAAGTGTCTCGGGCTGTCTGGAGGAAGGAGTGAGTCACACAGACCACCCTCTCTCTCTCTCTCTCTCTCTCTCTGCCCTGATGCCCTCTTTGTGAAGAGAATTGCCCCCTTCTTCACCAACTTCACTAACTCTTCCTTCCTTCCCTCTCCTCTCCTCTTCCCCTCTGATGTCCTCTCTCTCTGGATCTCTTCCTCTCAGTTCCTCTTCTCCTCTTGTCTCTGCTCCCCTGTCCTCCTACCTCCAGCTCTCTGTACAGGAATGAATGAGTCAGACTCGGTATCCTGAATCCATAAGTAGAAGGTCTGTCCCATTTCCTCTGTCCACCCCCAGACTGTGACGAAGATTAGGGGTAGAGCAGGGGAGGAGGAGGAGAGGGAGTAACAGGCTGCAGGACGAGGAGAGGAGGAGGAGGAGAGGGAGTAACAGGCTGCAGGACGGGGGAGAGGAGGAGGAGGAGGGAGGGGAGGCTGGTGCACCAAGTCTGAGCAAACTTCAAACACCCAACCATGTGCTGAGCACTATGAAAAGATGTCTACTTCACCTGAATACATGTTACATGGACCCCCGTCCCTCAGACTACAGGATAGAGAAGAGAGGGGAGAGGAAGAGGGGAGAGGAAGAGAGAAAGAGGAGAAAGGAGGAGAGGAGAGGAAAAGAAGAGAGAAGAAGAAGAAAGAAAGAGAGGAGAGGAAGAGAGAAAGAGAGGAGAGGAAAAGAATAGAGGAGAGGAAGAGAGAAAGAGGAGAAAGGAGGAGAGGAGAGGAAAAGAAGAGAGAAGAGGAAAAGAAGAGAGGAGAGGAAAAGAAGAGAGGAGAGGAAGAGAGAAAGAGAGGAGAGGAAAAGAAGAGGGGAGAGGAAGAGAGAAAGAGGAAAAAGGAGGAGAAGAGAGGAAATGAAGAGAGGAGAGGCAAAGAAGAGAGGAGAGGCAAAGAAGAGAGGAGAGGAAAAGAAGAGTGGAGAGGAAAAGAGGAGAGGAAGAGGATAGGAGAGAGGAAGAGTGGAGAGGAGAGAGGAAAAGAAGAGGAGAGAGGAAGAGGAGAGGAGAGAGGAAGAGTGGAGAGGAGAGAGGAAAAGAAGAGGGGAGAGGAAGAGGATAGGAGAGGAACGGAAAAAAAGAGAGGGGAGGAGAGGTGAGGAGAGAGGAGAGGAGAGGGGAGGGGAAGAGAAAAGAAGAGCGGAGAGGAAAGGAAAAGAAGAGAGGAGAGGAAGAGAGAAGAGGAAGAAGAGAGGAGAGTGAAGGAAAGGAAAAGAATAGAGGAGAGGAGAGGAAAAGAAGAGAGGAGAGGAGAGAGGAAGAGAGGAGAGGAAAAGAAGAGAGGAGAGGAAAAGTAGAGAGGAGAGGAAAAGAAGAGAAGAGAGGAATAGAAGAGATGAGAGGAGTGAGGAAGAGGGGGAGGAAAAGAAGAGAGAAGTAGGTGAGAGAAACGAAGAGCGGATAGAAGAGAAAAAGTTGGAAGAGAAGAGAGAAATAGGGGAGAGAAAAGAAGAGAGAAGAGGAGACAGGAATAGGGTAGGGAAAAGGAGAGAGGAGAGGAGAGGAAAAGAAGAGATGAGAGAAGAGAGAAATAGAAAGAGGGGAGAAAGTGGGAGAAATAGAGTGGAGAGAGGAGCTGGGGTAAGAAGAGAGGAAGAGAGGAGATGAGTAGGGAGGAGAGAGGAAGAGGGAAGATGAGTGGGCAAGAAAGAGGGGAGAGGAGGGAGGAAGAGGAGACACGAAGAGGTGAGAGGAAGAACAAATAGAAAAGAGGAGTTCAGAGAAAAAAAAGAAGGAGAGAGAAGGAAAGGGAAAAGAAATGATGTTGAGTGGACAAAAGAAAGGACTATGAGGGGAAAGGAAAGGAGAAAGGAAGAGAGGTGAGAATAGAGAAGTAAGGAAGAGAGGAGAGGAGAGGAGAGGAGAGGAGAGGAGAGGAGAGGAGAGGAGAGGAGAGGAGAGGAAGAGGAAAGAGTAGGAAAAGTAATGAAGCAAGGAGAGTACTGAAGGGCAAGAAGGGCGGATACAAGAGAGAAAGAGGGGAGCGGAGATGAAAGAAAAGAAAGGAGATTATGAGAGAGAAAGAGAGGGAGAAAGGAAAAAGAAGAGGGGAGAGAAAAGGAAGGAAAAGAGAAAGGAGGCAAATATAGTAAAACACTGAGATTGAAGAGAGGAGAAGAGAGAAAGAAGGGGGAGGTGTGAAGAGAGCAATGGAGGATAGAAGTGAAGAAGAGGAAACAGAAGAAGAGTACAGAGAAAATAGGAAAGGAGTGAAGAGAAGATGGGGGAGAAGTAGAGGGAATAGGAGAGGAGTAAACGGGAGGGAGGGGCTGGGAACTGGAAAGGCTAGAGGAGAAATAAAAGGTGGAGAGAGGAGAAGAAGGGAAATGAGAGGGGGAGAAGGAAATAGATCATAGAGGAAAGGAGGTCAAGTAGGGAGATGAGGGAGAGGGGATAAGAGGAGAAGACAGTTGGAGACAGTATAAGAAACCAGAAGAGAGAAGAGAGGTGGGGAGGAGCAAGAAGAATAGAGGTGGGGAGAAGAGCAGGGGCGGACTGACCATCGGGCAGTTCGGACGCTGACCGAGGGCCCGTGGCCAGTAGGGGGCCCCATGGCAGCTTCCACTTTGGGAGTCGGGACCCGATCTACCCGTAAGCTAGCTGTGATTGACGGGCTGATCGGGTCCCTGCTCACTGCTGAGACTGCAGTGTATACAGAACACCTCGTGATGCGCTCCTCCTCCTCCCCGCCGGCCCCTCCTTCCCTCCCGTCCACCCCAGGTGCTTGTATCTGTCATCACCTCGGACGGACAGAAAAGAGGAGGGGCCGGCGAGGAGGAGGAGGAGCGCATCACGAGAGGTCTGTATACAGCCGCTTCCCGCGCTACTCTGCATCTAGGAAGGAAAGTGCAGCAGCTTGTACCACGTGCTGCTATTAGAAAGTTGCTGCACAGCTTCCCACCCACAGTGTCCCCCTGTGCCCCCACCTCCCCACAGTGTCCCCCTGTGCCCCCCACCTCCCCACAGTGTGCCCCCACCTCCCCACAGTGTCCCCCTGTGCCCCTCACCTCCCCACAGTGCCCCCCTGTGTGCCCTCCACCCCCACAGTGACCCCCTGTGCCCCCCACCTCCCCACAGTGCCCCCCACCTCCCCACAGTGTCCCCCCGTGCCCCCCACCTCCCCACAGTGTCCCCCCGTGCCCCCCACCTCCCCACAGTGTCCCCCTGTGCCCCTCACCTCCCCACAGTGCCCCCCTGTGTACCCTCCACCCCCACAGTGACCCCCTGTGCCCCCCACCTCCCCACAGTGACCCCCACCTCCCCACAGTGACCCCCACCTCCCCACAGTGTCCCCCTGTGCCCCCCACCTCCCCACAGTGTCCTCCTGTGCCCCTCACCTCCCCACAGTGCCCCCCTGTGTGCCCTCCACCCCCACAGTGACCCCCTGTGCTCCCCACAGTGACCCCCACCTCCCCACAGTGTCCCCCTGTGCCCCCCACCTCCCCACAGTGTCCCCCTGTGCCCCCCACCTCCCCACAGTGCCCCCCTGTGTGCCCTCCACCCCCACAGTGACCCCCTGTTCCCCACAGTGTCCCCCTGTGCCCCCACCTCCCCACAGTGTCCCCCTGTGCCCCCCACCTCCCCACAGTGCCCCCCTGTGTGCCCTCCACCCCCACAGTGACCCCCTGTGCCCCCCACCTCCCCACAGTGACCCCCACCTCCCCACAGTGTCCCCCTGTGGCCCCCACCTCCCCACAGTGTCCCCTTGTGCCCCACACCTCCCCACAGTGTCCCCCTGTGGCCCCCACCTCCCCACAGTGCCCCCCTGTGTGCCCTCCACCCCCACAGTGACCCCCTGTGCCCCCCACCTCCCCACAGTGACCCCCACCTCCCCACAGTGTCCCCCTGTGCCCCCCACCTCCCCACAGTGATCCCCACAGTGTCCCCCTGTGCCCCCCACCTCCCCACAGTGTCCCCCTGTGCCCCCCACCTCCCCACAGTGCCCCCCTGTGCCCTCCACCCCCCACAGTGACCCCCTGTGCCCCCCACCTCCCCACAGTGACCCCCACCTCCCCACAGTGTCCCCCTGTGCCCCCCACCTCCCCACAGTGACCCCCACCTCCCACAGTGTCCCCCTGTGCCCCCCACCTCCCCACAGTGACCCCCTGTGCCCCCACCTCCCCACAGTGCCCCCCTGTGCTCCCCACAGTTCCCTCCACCTCCCCACAGTGTCCCCCTGTACCCCCCACCTCCCTACAGTGTCCCCCTGTGCCCCCCACCCCCCCACAGTGTCCCCCTGTGCCCCCCACAGTGTCCCCCTGTGCTCCCCACAGTGTCCCCCTGTGCCCCCCACCTCCCCACAGTGACCCCAACCTCCCCACAGTGACCCCCTGTGCCCCCCACCTCCCCACAGTGATCCCCTATGCCCCCCCACCTCCCCACAGTGTCCCCCTGTGCCCCCCACCTCCCCACAGTGCCCCACCTCCCCACAGTGTCCCCATGTGCCCCCCCACCTCCCCACAGTGCCCCCCCCTCCCCCCTCCCCACAGTGCCCCCCTGTGCCCTCCACCTCCCCACAGTGTCCCCCTGTGCCCTCACCTCCCCACAGTGCCCCCCCACCTCCCCACAGTGTCCCCATGTGCCCCCCACCTCCCCACAGTGCCCCCTTGTGCCCCCCACTTCCCCCCTCCCCACAGTGCCCCCTTGTGCCCTCACCTCCCCACAGTGTCCCCCTGTGCCCCCCCACCTCCCCACAGTGTCCCCCTGTGCCCTCCACCTCCCCACAGTGCCCCCCTGTGCACTCCACCTCCCCACAGTGCCCCCCTGTGCACTCCACCTCCCCACAGTGCCCCCCTGTGCCCTCCACCCCCCCACAGTGTCCCCCTGTGCTCTCCACCCCCCCACAGTGCTCCCTGTGCTCTCCACCCCCCCACAGTGTCTCCCTGTGCCCCCACCTCCCCACAGTGTCCCCCTGTGCCCCCCACAGTGCCCCCCTGTGCCCTCCACCTCCCCCCTCCCCACAGTGCCCCCCTGTGCCCTCCACCCCCCCCCCACAGTGTCCCCCTGTGCCCCCCACCTCCCCACAGTGCCCTCCACCCCCCCCCAGTGTCCCCCTGTGCCCTCCACCTCCCCACAGTGTCCCCCTGTGCCCTCCACCTCCCCACAGTGTCCCCCTGTGCCCCCCACCTCCCCACAGTGCCCCCCTGTGCCCTCCACCTCCCCCCCCACAGTGCCCTCCACCCCCCCACAGTGTCCCCCTGTGCCCCCCACCTCCCCACAGTGTCCCCCTGTGCCCTCCACCTCCCCACAGTATCCCCCTGTGCCCTTCACCCCGCACAGTGTCCCCCTGTGTCTTCTATCCCCCCCATGGTGTCTCCCTGTGCCACTCACACAGTGTCCCCCTGTGCCCTCCACCCACCTACAGTGTCCCCCTGTGCCCTCCAACCCCCCCCCCCATGGTGTCTCCCTGTGTCCTCCACCCCCACTGTGTCGCCTTCCCCCTGATGGCTACCCTGAAAGACACTGTGTTAAGTCTGGAGGATCCCAGTGCTGTACTGTGTGCCCTGTGTTTTGGTTTGTGCCCTGCTATTTGCCCTACTGCGTGCCCCATGGCCTGTGATGTGCCCTGCTAGTGTACCCCCTTATGTGCCCTACTCTGTGCCCCTTGCCCTGTGATGTGCCTTGTGATGTGCCCTGCTGTGTACCGCCTGTTGTGCTCTACTGTGTGCCCTGTAATGTGCTCTACTGTGTGCCCCATGCCCTGGGATGTGTGCCCTGATGTGTACCGCCTGTGTCCTGTTCCCAAGGATGTGCCCTACTGTGTGCCCTGCTGTGTGCCCTACTATTTGCCACATGCCCTGTGATGTGCGGCACGCTCCCTGCTGTGTATCTCCTGATGTGCTCTGTGATGTGCCCCGCTGTGTACCCACTGATGTGCCCTGTACCCTCTGTGATGCACCATGCTGTGCTCAATAATGTGCCCTGATGTGTACAGCATAATAAACCCTGCTGGGTGCCCCATTATGTGTCCTGTGATGTGCCCTACTGTATGCCCTGTGCCCCATGATGTGCCCCGTGCTCTGCTGTGTGCCATGTGATGTGCCTTACTGTGTGCCCCATGTAAGTGGGGCTTTGTGTAGGTGCGGCTTGCATGTGGGCGGAGACACAGGGGGCCCCATGATCTTCTATTGCCCGGGGGCCCCATGAGTTGTCAGTCCGCCCCTGGAGAAGAGAGCATAACTTAAGAGATATGGATATGAGGGGACAGGAGAAGTGAAAAGAGGTGGGGTGGGGGTGACAGAAGGATAGGGCGGAAGAGGTAGAAAGGAGGAGGATGGGAGAGGAGAATAGTAAGGTGGGAAAAGAGGAGGACAGTGTAGGTGCAGCCATTGGGGACTACAAACCCCTCCAACACCTAATACTTTTAGTCCAACTATAAGATGCCACAAAATCATAACCTGTCATAGTCCCCGTCCTGAACTGGTTACTGCGCAGAGAATGTTGTTGCATTTGGTGAGATTTTAAATGCCTGATGAAATGACTTTAATTGAAGATGCTCCACCTGTGTCTCTTGAAAGCTGACTCTGTTTCTTGCACTGAGTACACAGACCTGTGAGATTAGTGAAGGTCTAATAAATCTGTAAACAAACTCAACATTTAAATCCGTCAGGCATACTGTACAATCCCATCCAGCATGGCTCTCATTTCTGCACTGGCATTGGAGGACTAAATGACTTTTGGAGACTTTATTGCCATGATTTTCTGAACAGGGGTCTGTCTCCTCCCCATCACTCATGGATAGAGCTTGGCTCCAACTATTTAGTTATTGTGCATTATGGAGAACTCTTCAGGGAGGGTGGTCCTCCAATAATCAGGATTATAGAGGATGAAGCCAGTGGCCGCTGGTGCTTAATATTTTATAATTTGGGGGAGCGGCAAATGAATGCCAAACCCCCCCCCCGCGCGCGCGAGGGAGGGAGACGGACAGGAATGCGGTAATACCCCCCCATGTGGTAGAAAGATGGGAATGCGGCGGCGATCAGAGACCTCCTTACCTTAGGAAGGAGGCAGATCAGGCAGACATGGATCTGGGCTGCAGCTCCTCGCTCTGGCGCCATTGCTTCTTCTCCAGGCCGAACAGGAAGTGGGTCCTGACTGAGACCCGATTGGCTAGGAGTCCTAAGACTCCCTGGCCAATCAGGTCTCAGGAACTGCTTCCTGCTTGGCCAGTAGGAGAATCAGGAAGACAATAGCGAAAATTAATTCGCTATTTTCACACAACTGGGTGGGCTCAGGGCGCAGACCTCTGTGCCCTGAGCCCACCCCTTTTTTAAGCCAATTAGAGCTTCAGGCTCTAATCATGTGCTTCAAAAAAAAAGAAAAACCCCATTGAAAGCCATGCGTCCGGCACCCCGCACGTAGATTAACGGGGCCAGAACCAGACGCATGAATAGGAGGGGGGCTAGCCTGTCCCCATTTCTGGGAGACTGGGCCATGGCGAATTACATCAGTGGCTCGACTCCCTCCTCCTCCCTCCTCCTTCCCCTGACGCCAGGCCAGTAGGAGAGCGCAGCGGTGCCTTGCTTATGCGCAGTAGGGACCCAGCGTGAAGCTGTAATGCTGCACTGCCAGGTTACCTTACCGGCAATGGCAGTGGCAGCACCCGACAGCTGATGGAAACATCAGCTGCGGTGCCTACATCGCTGG
Organism: Aquarana catesbeiana; assembly: GCF_042186555.1. Taxonomy (NCBI): domain Eukaryota; kingdom Metazoa; phylum Chordata; class Amphibia; order Anura; family Ranidae; genus Aquarana; species Aquarana catesbeiana. Next base: position 54,564,724 of record NC_133329.1, read on the forward strand.
ACTCCAGGACAGGTAAGTGTCCAATTATTAAAAGTCAGCAGCTGCAGTATGTGTAGCTGCTGGCTTTTCATTTTTGCAGGGGTGGGCGGCCCTCCACTTTAAAGTGTGTCATATGGCCCTTTCCTGAAGAGAAAGGACCCTTCCCTGACCCCCCAGGGTGTGACACAGGGTAAGGCACACTCAGGTCCACCTAGTCAAACGACCCCGCTCCTCATTAGACAAAGCCAGGGCTGCTGTTGGATATCACGGGGCTCCATACAGCCTACCTGACAGGGCCCCCCCCCCAGGCAAAAGTGACTGAGGACATAGAGTTATCAGTCCCTTTCTCTATAGCCTCAGCTTCACAGATAAATAAATAGGAAGTTCTCTGAGGCTACCCACTCATTAGCAAACTGAAGCATAGTAAATATGCTTCAGTGATGAATGGACACAGGAGTGATTGGTACTGATCGCTCACTGTGTTCATTCAGGGAAAGAAGGGGCCAGTAAATGACATCCCCCCCGTGTACCTGCAGCATCTTCCAGCAGGAGAGGAGGGAAGCCGGAAGAGGCACACAGGGGGGCCCGGACAGTTGATGGAAGGGCTGCATGCTCTAGAACCAATCCCATTGCAGTGCAGTCAGTGGAAGGAAGAGGAGGAGAAGCTGGAAGTGCGGCAGTGGGAGACAGAAAAGGATTGGTGTCTGCAATAAGACAGTACAGCCGGCCCTCCTACTCAGCAGGTGCGTGGGCCCCCATGTTGAACTGATGGGGCCCCGGGCCCAGTACAGGAAAGCTGGCTTTACTGCCTTATCAGTGGCCCTGGCCAAAGCAAACCAACAAGCACTGGGTGAGGGGCTCTCTCGAAGAGAGGCTTACAAGGCAGGGGTGGAAGCAACCTATAGGTTAACACATCCTTGCCTTAGATTTCAGAGTAGGCCAGAAGAACCACACCCTATGATCCGAGTGAAAAAAACACACATACTGTATGCAAGTGCAGGTAACACACATGTGGAAATAAAAATAAAGAAAGATTAATTTAAAAAAAAAGTGCGAGCGCATGTTCCATGGCTAGGCCTTGCAGCCTTGCAACAAAAGTTGTCGCAGTCATGACCCAGAAGGCTTAGCCCAAAAGGCGACATGCACAAAAGTGGTGTTGTGGCCTAGTGCCCTTTCTTACAATGAGGTCCCAAACCCATAGTGATACTAGGAGCACCTCTGGGCCACCCCTCCCAGGGGGTGCTTAACACTGCAGGCTCTCTGCCTCTTGGACCCCTGGCCAAACAAGGCAGCACTGTCCGAATCAGGAGGCACTGGGCTCCTTGGAACCCTCCATGCTAGGGAAGTATTACCAACCCCCACTTTACACAGTTGGTGTTCAATTTGGATTCCTTCCCATGAGGAGAGCCCCCAGGACAGCCATCATGCCAGCAGGAATACAGCCAGCTATCCCAGCCAAAAAGCCTGAATGATGCCGGAGCACCCCTACTGGACCATAGAACTTAACATAGTCCAAGGTGACATTTTGTTATCATATAAGATAACAATGGAATCTCTAGTTTTTCTTAATTTTCTTATTGGCCAAAATACAGTCGTGCTCAAAAATTGGCATACCCTGTCAGAAATTGTGAAATTTTGGCATTATTTTGAAAATATGACTGACCATGCCAAAAAACTGTCTTTTATTTAAAGTGGAGGGCCACCCTAAAATAAAAAAAATAGCATGAAAAAAAATCGGGAAAAAAGTTAAAAAAAAAATTTTAAAAAAAAATGTAAACTTACCTGAACCCTTGTTGCTAGGCAGTCTTCCTAATCTGCCTCTTCCTATTCCGCGGCGTGTCCTGCTCCTCGGTGAGCGGCCCCGTTGCCTTCTGGGAACTGTGTGTGTTCCCAGAAAACCACGGGGCCATTCACAGAGCGCCGCGCCGCTCCCGCGTGCGCAGTAGGAAACTGGCAGGAAAGCCGCAAGGCTCCACTGCCTGTTTCCCTTAGTTAGGATGGCGGTGCCGGGACCCGAGAGCTGAGGGACGGGTCGGCCTTGGGCGGCCGACATCGCGGGCACCCAGGACAGGTAAGTCTACTTATTTAAAGTCAGCAGCTACAGTGTTTGTAGCTGCTGACTTTAAAAAAAAAAAATTTCCTGGCCGGAATCCCGCTTTAAGGATAGCAATCACATGAAGCCATTTATTATCACATAGTTTTTTGTCTCCTTTTTTAAATCATAATGACAACAGAAATCTCCCAAATGGCCCTGATGAAAAGTTTACATCCCCTGGAATGTTTGGCCTTGGTACAGACACAAAAGGTAGCACACACAGGTTAAAATGGCAATTAAAGGTTAATTTCCCACATCTGTGGCTTTTTAAATCACAATTAGTGTCTGTGTATAAATAGTCAATGAGTTTGTTGGCTCTCACATGGATGCATTAAGCAGGCTAGACACTGAGCCATGAGGAGGTAGAAAAGAACAGTCAAAAGACCTGCGTAACAAGGTAATGAAACTTTACAAAGATGGAAAAGGATATAAAAACATATCCAAAGCCTTGAATATGCCAGTCAGTACTGTTCAATCACTTATTAAGAAGTGGAAAATTCAGGGATCTCTTGATACCAAGCAAAGGTCAGGTAGATCAAGAAAGATTTCAGCCACAACTGCCACATGAATTGTTCGGGATACAAAGAAAAACCCCACAGGTACTGTAATCTCAGGAGAAATACAGGCTGCTCTGGAAAAAGATGGTGTGGTTGTTTTTAAGGAACACAATACGATGATACTTGAACAAAAAAGAGCTGCATGGTCAAGTTGCCAGAAAGAAGCCTTTACTGTAAAAGTTCCACAAAAAAAAAACTGGTTACAATATGCTGAACAACACCTTGACATGCCTCATTGGGCTTTTTTGTGGCATTGGCGCAGTGAAGGCTTCCTTCTGGCAGGTCAACCATGCAGCTCTTTTTTGTTCAAGTATTGTTGAATTGTGCTCCTTAACCGCTTGCCGACCAGCCGTCATAGCTGTACGTTGGCCCTTTAAGCAGGGATAGCAGGTGTACGTGCGGCCGCTGCACTGCGGGGGAACTGATGCGCGTGGCCGGCAGACGGGATGACCCCCGGCCACGCGCGATCACGGGCACGAGAGACAGAACAGGGACGTGTGTGTGTGTAAACAGACAAATCCCTGTTCTGTGAGGAGAGAAGACAGATTGTGTGTTCCTACTAGCTAGGAACAACGATCTGTCTCCTCCTCTAGTCAGTTCCTCCTCTAGTCAGTTAGAACACACACTGAGGGAACACATTTAACCCCTTGATCGCCCCCTAGTGTTAACCCCTTCCCTGCCAGTGATATTTACACAGTAATCAGTGCATTTTATAGCACTGATCGCTGTATAAATGTCAATGATCCCAAAAATGTGTCAAAAGTGTCTGATCTCTCCGTCACAATGTCACAGTCCCGATAAAAATTGCAGATCGCCGCCATTACTAGTGAAAAAAAAGAAAAAAATGTCATAAAAATGCCATAAATCTATCCCATAGTATGTAGACGCTATAACTTTTGCGCAAACCAATCAATATACGCTTATTGCGATTTTTATTACCAAAAATGTGTAGAAGAATATATATTGGCCAGAACTGATGAAGAAATTTGATTTTTAAAAACATTTTTGGGGATATTTATTACAGCAAAAAGTAAAAAATATAGTTTTTTTTCAAAATTGACGCTCTCTTTTTTTGTTTATAGCGCAAAAAATAAAAACCGCAGAGCTGATCAAATACCACCAAAAGAAAGCTCTATTTGTGGTAAAAAAAAAAGGACATCAATTTTGTTTGGGTACAGCATCGCACGACCACGCAATTGTCAGTTAAAGCGTCACAGTTCCGTATCGCAAAAAATGGCCTGGTCATTAAGCAGGTAAATCTTCTGGTCGGTAAGTGGTTAAAAACAACCACACCAGCAGCCCGTATTTCTCCTGTGGTTAACTGTGGGTTTTTCTTTGGATCCTGAGCAATTATTCCGCCAGTTGTGGCTGCAATCTTTCTTGGTCTACCAGACCTTGGCTTGGTATCAAAAGAGCCCCTAATTTTCCACTTCTTAACCACTTCAGCCCCGGAAGGATTTGCCCCCTTCCTGACCAGAGCACTTTTTGCGATTCGGCACTGCGTCGCTTTAACTGACAATTGCGCGGTCGTGCGACGTTGCTCCCAAACAAAATTGACGTCTCTTTTTCCCCACAAATAGAGCTTTCTTTTGGTGGTATTTGATCACTTTTTTTCACTTTTTTGCGCTATAAACAAAAAAAGAGCGACACTTTTGAAAAAAAAGCAATATTTTTTACTTTTTGCTATAATAAATATCCCCAAAAAATATATAAAAAAAAATTTTTTCCCTCAGTTTAGGTTGATACGTATTCTTCTACATATTTGTGGTAAAAAAAAAAAAAATCGCAATAAGCGTTTATTGATTGGTTTGCGCAAAAGTTATAGCGCCTACAAAATAGGGGATAGTTTTATGGCATTTTTATTAATAATTTTTTTTTTCACTAGTAATGGCAGCAATCAGCGATTTTTATCGTGACTGCGACTTTATGGCGGACAGATCAGACACTTTTGGCGCTATTTTGGGACCATTCACATTTATATAGCGATCAGTGGGATTTAAAATGCACTGATTACTGTGTAAATGTGACTGGCAGTGAAGGGGCTAACCAGGAGGGGGCGCTGTAGGGGTTAAGTGTGTCCTAGGGAGTGATTCTAACTGTGGGGGGGGGGCGTGGCTATGTGTGACATGACACTGATCACCGCTCCCGATTACAGGGAGCTGTGATCAGTGTCCTGTCACTAGACAGAACGGGGAGATGCTTGTTTACATTAACATTTCCCCATTCTTCCTCTCCGTGAGACAATCGCGGGTATCCCCGCAGGAATCGAATCCGCGATCGGACTCACAGAGCTCGCGGCGCGCGTGCGCCTGCTATCCGGACCTCGCGAGATCACGTACAGTTGCGTGATTTTGAGCAGCGAAGCCAACCTGCCGCAGTAAAACTGCGGCAGCTGGTAAGCGATTAATAAGTAATTAAACAGTACTGACTGGCATATTCAAGGCTTTGGATATCTTTTTATATCCTTTTCCATCTTTGTAAGGTTTCATTACCTTGTTACGCAGGTCTTTTGACTGTTCTTTTCTACCTCCTCATGGCTCAGTGTCTAGCCTGCTTAGTCCATCCATGTGAGAGCTAACAAACTCATTGACTATTTATACACAGACACTAATTGCGATTTAAAAAGCCACAATTGTGGGAAATTAACCTTTAATCGCCATTTTAACCCGTGTGTGTGCCACCTTCTGTGTCTGTACCAAGGCCAAACATTCCAGGGGATGTAAACTTTTTATCAGGGCCATTTGGGTGATATCATTATGATTTAAAAAGGATTCAAAAAAACTATGTGATAATAAATGGTTTCATGTGATTACTATCCCTAAATAAAAGACAGTTTTTTGGCATGATCAGTCACATTTTCAATATTAATGCCAAATTTTCACAATTTCTGCAAACTTTTGAGCACAACTGTATGTAGTCACCCTTCTATGATGCCTTCACTTGAATCCAAGAGAGACAATAAAAAAAAGAAAAGGGAGTGTGACACCTCCACCATGGCTGTTTGGGTTGGTGGAGACCACAATCTTGCATAGACTTTGCCCATAATGTATTAAAGCAAAGTAGTAAAGCCATTTTGGAAGAAACTTGACCGATATCAATTCCAAAAGCTCTCCAGGGACAGGAACCCTCCTTCGTCTGGACCGTAAACACAGATAGTCTTCTCGCACAGATTATGCAATGAAATAGTGCAAGTTGCTAATTGCAGTAAAGTACAACAACTTATAAAATCCATCTTGCACCCATTGAATCTCAGTAAATGATATTCTGAGTGGTTGCTTTGCAGCTGGTCCTTTATTATTGAATAAGCCCAACTGTATCCATGTGACTGATGCCCATCCCACCTCCTTCTCTGCTGCTGATTACAACTCCCCGTGCTCCAAGTTTTATTTTTAATCCTGTGTACGGAGACCTCTGGAGTTTACACTACGGAAAAAAAAAAAAACAACATTCAAGTAGTCGGTAATTGATATTATGTAAGTTTACAGGTGACATTTGTCCGAGGAAAAGTTCCGCTTGGACTGGGGAAAGAGGATCCGGTAAGGTTAGATGACATTTTTGGGAGTTTTGGAAAAACTTACCTGGAGGGAAAATGTTTTGGCCTCAGTACAGGGATCATATATGGCTGGGTAATGCAGCTGATAAAGGGTGCCAAGGTCCAAAATAGCAATGTACTCACCCAACCTTTACAACGATCACCCTCTTCACCAAGTCATGTGGGTCATCTTGTCTGCCCATCACCTGCTCCTGTGTAGGTTATGAAGAGCAACTCAAGTGAAGAAAAAAAAAAAAACTAGTGCAATGCAAATGCAATCAGGGAGACATTGCAACAGTGCAGATGAACTCCAACTGGAACTGTTAACTCCCCTTACTTGAACTCAATCTGCAACCATTTCTTTAGTAGCTTTGGGAATAAATTGCCCTGAATAATGTCCACTGAAGATCCAGTATCTTCTGGCTTAGAAGACCGGTCATTGCCATGCTCTCTTTATGAACCAGGCAACAAGTCTTGTCGTCAACACCCCTTTGAAAGAACTGGAGGTAAGTATTTAGATAGGTGGCTGCCAGTTATGGGGGTGGGGTGAATATTTAGAGTGGCGATGAGCTGAACATACCAGGTTTGGCAAACATTACTAAAGTTCAGCTGTCAAATTTGAACCCCTTTGAAGTCGGTGGGAGCCGAATGTTAACACAACAGTAATGATGATCAGTTTCTAGGCTGTTAGGCAAGGAACCGTCAAACAAATGCAATGGGTGACCGGACACTGTTCTGGGGGGCAGGTTCCAATGCAAAGAGTAAATTCTGTTTAGTGGGCACCCCAACAAAGCCAACTGAAGATATCCCATTCCACTGAATGGGGGTCACGCCACAACCGCCATGCAATCCTGTGAAATGCATGCGGTAGCGCCACCATGGTGTGGGTTTTGAGGAGTTACATCAGGCAGTGAGGAGAGGACATAATGCCCCCTCACTGCCTGTATAATGTTAATGCTAGTGTAAACACATGAAGTATCTGGTTACCTTTAGTTAAAAGGGGGCTTCCATATTCTGACAAGCCCTCTGCCTGCAGACCTCCCCATTAACCACCAGGCCAGGGCTGTGATGAAGAGGCCTTGTCTTCATTAACATAGGGACATGGTGCTTTGCCATGGGGGTTGAGGGCATTTGGCCTGTTAAGGTTCAGGGAATAGGGCTGCACGCTCCTCCCCCCCCCCCCCCCCCTTTTTCTAGCCTGCCAGGCTACATGCTCAGGTAAGGGTACGATATGTATTTTTTTTTTTTTCTGGGGGCGGGTCACCCTTTTTTTTTTTGTTCTTGATTTTTGCAAGGAGTTCCCCCTTAAAATCTGTACTAGACTCAAAGGGGTTAGTTCACTGAAACTAAGGTTGGGTTCACACTATGTGCGGCCACAGGGCCCAGCAGGGGATCTGGTGCATCCCCGTTCACCATTTCAGGTACAAAGTAGGTCCAAATTTATGCCTGAATTCGGACCTGAAACGGAGCCAAAGACACACAGGACCCTTCTGCTGTGCGCTCTGCGGCCTCCCCGCAGATGTGTGAACCGGCTTCATAAAAAGCCAGTCACAGTCTCCTGTCATGTGAATTGGATGTGGAGAAAACCACATCCAATTTGCTTAAAGTGGAGTTCCACTCACTTTTACAACTCTTCAGCATCCCTCACTAAACTGTGCACTGTAAATGAATTGGATATTTTTAATTTTTTTTTCTCAGTACCTACTGTATATCTGCTGTATTCATTTTTCACTTCCTCCTCCCTGGCCGTGGCCCATCGCATCATTTCCTGTTTGCAATGCCTTCTGGGAAGGGGCGGCAACTTCCTCTGACACTGCCGTTGCTATGGAAACCTGACCTGAAACCTATTATACTGCTTGTGCTGCACTGAGCATGTGCGAGATCTGCAAGGATGAGATCCAGGAAGAAATACAGTCTGGCTTCAGATCAGTGTTGCCAACCTACCAGAGTGAATATTATTGACACGACACCCAAAATTCACTGGCATTGCCAAGTTTTTACTGGCATTTCCAAAAGTTACAAAATTCCAGTTATAAGTGCAAATTTCAGTATTTAGGCTACAAGCAAGTACAATATGCAATTAGCAATGTGATTTAAGGTAGATATTTATCAAAAATAAAATAAGAAATATGTATTTTGCCTTAAGTACTGTAAGTAGCTCAGAGACGGGACTCAGGAGGGCAAAAAATTTGAATGGGCAGGAAGATAATGATGACACCTCACCGACACATCCCCTCCTAAGTCACAGTGACAGTCTCTCTCCACGCCAGGTGGTCCTTTCAGTCCACTCCATTCCAAACAGCCTCGACAGTCCCGCTCCTGGCTTGTCTAGCTCCCATCCTGCAGACCCACATACGAAGCTCTGGCCGCTCCACTCGGCTCCCTTGCACCATGACATCACATGACACGCTCAAGCATTGCCTCTGCCAGACCGCCTCACCTCCCCGCTGGTGCTGCACGAACACACTGTAGCAGGCACTCAAATGGTTTTGGCCAGCTCCGGACCAGAACTGCGAATGCCGACCCGAGCGTCACAGCCATATTTTTTACTGGCAACCTTTTCCTGTCACTGGAATTTGGAAAAGTGCCAGTTTTTTACTGACTGCCAGTAAAAATACTGACGGTTGGCAACACTGCTTCAGATGCCCACACTTAAGATGGCCACGGCCTGCTGTAAGTTTATTAAATAACAAACTACTGCAATAAACTAACAAAACAGACCTTAGTTTACAGACTAACTTTACTAGAATACATTAAGCTTGTGTATTATAGGGGTATTTTTATTTAAAAAGTATCATTTCGGCCGGAACACCACTTTAAAGGGGTTGTAAACCCTCGTGTCTTTTCACCAAATGCATCCTATGCATTAAGGTGAAAAAACTTCTGTCAGTCACCGGACCCCCAGTCCCCCCCCACTTACCTGAGCCCTGGAATTTCCAGTGACGAGGACACGCTGTCTCTCTACCCGGGGTTCTCGGCATTTGATTGGATAGATTAATAGCACCGCAGCCATTGGCTCCCGCTGCTGTCAATCAAATCCAATGATGCGGGCGCCGGGGGGCAGGGCTGAGTACTGCATTCGTGTCTATGGACGCATATGCTGGACTCAGGAGCGCGCCCGCAGGGTAAGCCCCTCGGGAGAGCGCTTCTTCTAGGGGGTTATCTGATGCGGGGAGGAGCCGTGAGAGCCGCCGGGGGACCCCAGATATCGAGGATCGGGGCCACTCTGTGTAAAGCGAGCTGTACAGTGGAGGTAAGTATGATATGTTTGTTATTTTAAAAAAACAAAGCTTTATGATCACTTTAAGGCCTGGTTCACACCTATGTGACAACACAAAGTAACACCGCTCTGAACTACGATACCCGGATAGCAGATAATTGGTAACTTCGGCACACTCAAAATCCAGGTGCTCTGAGGCTCAGGATGTTCTTCTTAACTGAAGAAAATCCGGCACTCTGGATATATCACCTGTGGTCTTTATTGTGTGTGTATATATATATATATATATATATATATATATATATATTGCATATCATGACAAGTATAAAAAGGACAAGCAGACGCGTTTCGACACTTGCCTGGTTCACACCTATGCAGGTTGCAGTTTGCATATTCCAGGTGCATTTTCCGTTTTTCAATGCAGGTTTTTGATCCATTGGAGTCTATGGAACCAAAAACCAGAAAAAGGTCCCTGGCCCTTAACATAAAATGCTCATATGTGAACATGAGCCATAGGAAACCATGTTAAATGGACTGTAGTGTGTTTCTGCAAAACTGAAAATGCACTAAAAAATGCATAGGTGTGAACCAGGCCTAAGCGTGAACCAGCCTGAAGAGTGCAAAATTAGCATCCAGGTTTTTTTTTTTTTTTTTGTCAAAGCTTAATTGAACAAGCTGAAGTTAGAAGCTGATTGGCTCCCATGCACAGCTGCACCAGATTTTGCACTCTCCAGTTTTAGTAAATCAAAACCCAAAGGGTCCTTGACCACGGGAAGCTATCATATAAAATAGGGGGAGTAATACTGCTATTATACATGCCGATTGCCTCTCACCCAACAGGTAAATGTTCAAGAACTTGTCTGAAGGTCCAAACAGCCAAGGTTTGGTCCAAACTTGCTTTCTGTCCAAACTTTAAACTCATCCCTAATTAAGGCTCGATTCACATCTATGCATGTTGCTTTTGAGCGTTTCTGCAGTTTTATTTGTGATGCTTGCCACGTTTTTGAGCAGCGTTTTTACAGCATTTTTGCGGCGTTCTTGCCGCGTTTAGCGTTTTTTTTTTTTTTTACAGTTTTTTTAAAGTCTAAAAAAAAAAAAAACGCCAAAAACGCAAAACGCATCAAAAACGCTGCAAAAACGCTGTAAAAACGCTGCAAAAACGCTGCACTTGCATTTTTGATGCTGGTCCATTGAATTCTATTGCATGCAAAACGCTGCATTTTGCACGAACAAAGTCCCTGACCCTTTCCAAAAATGCAGAGGTACAAAAAAGGCATTGATGTGAACGTGTTACATAGGAACCCATGTTAAAAAATTCCCATGCATTTCTGCAAAATGCAAAATGCATCAAAAAACGCGCTAGTGTGAATGGAGCCTGAGGCTCCATTCACATCTATGCATGTTGCTTTTGAGCATTTTTGGAGTTTTTTTTTTTGTGATGCTTGCCATGTTTTTGCAGCATTTTTACAGCGTTTTTGCCGCGTTTTTTTTTTTTTACAGTTTTTTTTAGACTGGATACAGTCTAAAAAAAAACAAAAAAAAAAAACGCCAAAAACGCAAAACGCATTGACCCTTTCCAAAAACGCAGAAAACGGTATTGATGTGAACATGTTCAATAGGAACCCATGTTAAAAAATTCCCATGCATTTCTGCAAAATGCATCAAAAAACGCGTTAGTGTGAATGGAGCCTGAGAGGATAACTTTGCTTGGAATGACTCTATAAATACAATTTGTAAAGATGCATTTTTTCCCATTGCCGGGGGGGCCCCTGAGCGGTTCCTAAGGCTCGATTCACACCTATGCATGTTGCTTTTGAGCGTTTTTGGAGTTTTTTTTTTCATGCTTGCCACATTTTTGAGCAGCGTTTTTGCAGCGTTTTTGCCGCGATTTGCGTTTTGCGTTTTTTTTTTTTTTTTTACAGTTTTTTTTTACAGTCTTAAAAAAAATTAAAAAAAAAAAAAAACGGCAAAAACGCATCAATAACGCACCAAAAACGCATCAAAAACGCTGCAAAAACGGTGCACTTGTGTTTTTGATGCTTGTCCATTGAATTCTATTACATGCAAAACGCTGCATTTTGCATGAAAAAAAGTCCCTGACCCTTTCCAAAAATGCAGAGAAACAAAAAGGCATTGATGTGAACATGTTCCATAGGAACCCATGTTAAAAAATTCCCATGCATTTCTGCAAAATGCATCAAAAAACGCGCTAGTGTGAATGGAGCCTAAGATTGAGCCCCTCCGGTGCCACACCCCCGTCCTCTGCTGCGCCGTTAGCGGTCTTCTGAAAAAGGTCACGTGACATCAATGTTGATATCCAGCACGCCGAGTACAGGTCACCGCTGGAAATACAATGGATTGCGTAACCAGCAGCACTTCCTTCACTTGTCTCTGTACAGTGACTGACACTCTTAGATACGGCTGGAAACTCCAGCAAGAAAAACTCCAAGTTTACCTAATTCTCAGCATTCTTCAAAGTTTTCACCTCTTGCAAAAATGTGTGTCTGCCAAACATGCATCAGACTTCAGAGAAGACAAGAGATATTTATTATGTGTATTACGTATGGGAACCGATTTCACATAGACAGCCCAAATCAACAAACCGTTATTCTTAAAGGGGAAGTATAGTGCATTTTCAGCGGGCACATACAGTACATGTGATATTATTGCACAGTTAACCTTAAAGCAGGGGCCAACTAACTTTTCAGTATGAGGGCCATGTTGTATATTTTACAAATATCGGTGGGTTGAAAAAAAAATCAGGTTTATAAATCGATGAATAGTAAATGGAATAATACTTTTTGTTTGGATCAGCATGATATGATTCAGAACAAAAGAGAAAGAAATTAAAGTGATGTTCCACCCAAAAAAATAAATGCATGAATGTGCCTAAAAAAAAAAAAATTGGAAAATGTATTTTTTTTACACACCTCTAAATGCCTGTTGCTAGGGGGTCCCTCGTAGTCTGCCTCCTTCAGTGCCTGGGCTCCTGACGTCACTTCCCCTCGGCGCAGGAAGGGCTCAGCTCTGCTCCCTCCCTCTTGGCAATCATCTGGGACACATTACAGATCCCAGATGACTGAGCGGCCAATCACGGCGCGCGGTGCTGCTCGCGCATGCGCAGTGGGTGCCCGGCTGTGAAGCCACAGCCCGGCGCCCACAGTTGCAATGTCGGCGCCGCCGAACGGAGGGGGGGACAAGCGGGTCTTCTATCCCCCGCATCGCTGGACCCTGGGACAGGTAAGTGTCCGATTATTAAAAGTCAGCAGCTGCAGTATTTGTAGCTTTTGTAGCTGCTGACTTTTAATTTTTTTTTTAAAAAATGGGAACTCCTCTTTAAGAAAAAAAAAGTAAATTGCCCCCCCCCATACATAAGGGGCCCGACCAGAGTCCCCCTAACATCAGAGTTCACCTTAGGAGACTCCCGTTTAATCAGAGCCCTCATCAGAGCCCCCCTTACATTAAAGTCCACCTTAGGAGCACCCTCTTTACATAAGAGTCCCCATCAGAACCCCCTTACATCAAGATTCCACCTTAGGAATCACTATTTACATCAGAGCCCTAATCAGAGTTCTCCCTTACATCAGGATCCCCATCAAAGCCCCCCTTACATCGGAGTCCACCTTAAGAGTTCCTCTTTACATCAGAGTCCTAATCAGAGTTCCCCCTTAAATCAGGATCTCCATCAGAGTCCACCTTAGAGGTCCACCCTTTAAATAAGAGTCCCCGTCAGAGCCCTGTTTACATCAACATTCCACCTTAGGAGTACCTGCTATTAGATCAGTGAGTGCCCCCGTTTACATCAGGATCCCCCATCAGAATGCTCCCTTACATCACGGTCCGCATCAGTGGAAACCAACTGATCTGTATCATAATTGGTCATGGGACTTTGAATGAGGCTTGTCACAAATGAAAAAGTAACAATGCAAATCGCATAGAAGGGTACATAAGTAAAAATATCTATTTTACAAGCTGAAACATTTCATTATCTCAAGGTACAAAATACAACTGGTATAAGAGTAGATCCCAAAAAGGCCATTCTAAGCCGACATGTGATGAATAACAAATGATGTGAACTCTACGCACGTTTTGTGGATTTGTCCACTCGTCAGGAGTAATGCCACAAATAGATATAGATATACATGAAAAATGGTGTACAGTGGAACCTTGGATTAGGAGCATAATCCGTTCCAGGAGAATGCTTGTAATCCAAAGCACTCGCATATCAAAGCGAGTTTCCCCATAGAAGTTAATGGAAACGAAGATAATTAGTTCCGCATTGACTTCTATTACATGCAATACCGCATGTGGCCAGAGGTGGGGGGGCGCCAGAGAGCCTCGTAATACTCGGGGACAGCTCGGCTGAACTTGGAAAGCCTCGAAAAGGCTCGGAAACACTCGGAAACTGCCATATTTCCGAGTGTTTCCAAGTATTTCTGAGTGATTCCCAGTATTTCCGAGTGATTCCTAGTATTTCCGAACGGCTTTGAAACCATTACCAGTGTCACTGGCGCCCCCGCACCTCTGGCCAAATGCGGCACTGCACACCCCATTAGCTTGAATTCTGCTCGTTTTGCGAGACAACACTCGCAAACCAAGTCAGAATTTTTTTAAAAAGTTGCTTGTCTTTCCAAACGCTCGTTAACCACAATACTCGTAAACCAAGGTTCGACTGTATTGGTAAAAAGTTACCTAGGTTTAGAAAAAAAAAAAAAAAGGGGGGGCAAGGAATCCCATGCTCATATGCCAGCTCAGAAAGCCGGCCCAGACACTGATTAGGGGATACTGAGGATACAATGCTAGGTCCAGGGCTGAGGCGGGGGCCCCCCACCCAAAGCAAGGGGGCAGCAATGCAACGAACCAGATAACCATTAAGTAATAATGTGAGGGGAAAGTGGGGGGACACACCCGATCCACACTGAATCTGAAAGTATAAATGTACACATATAAAAAGTGGAATGAGTAAATGTGACAAAATGCTTGTATCTGAAAATGTGTCCTGCCCCAAGTCAGTAAATCCCAAGGGAAAAATTGCCCCACCGCATAAATATGAGATACCGGGGGTGATAACCCCTGAAATGGGTGTATATTAGTAAAATTTAAAGTAATATTTAATATGAATTTATGTTCACATGTTTGCTCTTCTATTTTGTTTTTCCATCAATACACTGTAGAGCTTTGTAGGTTAGTCCCAAATGTTGAGAAAACTGACCACTGTCACCAGGGCTGAAATAATGAGAAAACTAACATTTGGGAGGTGTCTCTGTAATAGGAGATGAGGTGAACTCTTGCAATGTAGACACGTGTCCTTGTGACAACTGTCTAAGAAGATATTGGGCTCAGTTCACTAAAGCATATCACATGCAAAATTTGAGTCACGTGACCCATTTTTCCCAAAGATCGCATGCAATACTAAAAATGTCCATTCACTATCCCTTTATGAAGTATTTATCTCAAAAAGGAAAAACGTAAATACTGCATAATACAGCGTACAGAGAGAAATAAATAAATAAATGCATGCGTTAAATAAGTAGTGGTCCAGGCAAGAGATAGTTAAAGAATGTTTTCATTTCAGCTGGTACTCAAGGAACTGGCACTCGCCTGTGTCCTTAACAACAAGGAAATAGCTGGTTGTTAAGGAGCCAGCAGTTGCCTGTGTCCTTAACATCCATTCAATAACTGGTTGCCTTAGAGCAGGCACCCACCATGTTGTCTCATCTGCCGTCAGCGGGATTCCCTGCTGACAACAGAATGTAAATACATCTTGAACGGACATTAAAAAAAAAAAAAAAAAAACAGCTTGGTAGTCCCCCCTAACCCATGCCAGACCCTTTGGGTCAGGTATGGATCTTGAGGGGGTTCCCATGCCAAAATGTAAAAAAAGCGACATACCAGCCCCTTATTCGAGCATGCAGGCCAGGAAGGTGGGGGGGGGAGCCCCGAACCATACCAGTCCACATGCCCTCAACACAAAGGAGGTGGGGAGGGTTTGGCCCCATGCTGATGAAGACAAGGGCCTCTTCCTTGCAACCCTGGCCTTGTGGTTGTGGCGGTGCGGGGGTGACTTATCAGAATCAGCAAGCCCTCTTTATATGGATCCCTCCACGTGAATAAGTATAGGGTAGTACCCCTACTCATTCATCAAAAAATAAAAAATGGCAAAGTAAATAAAAACACAGGGACAGTTTTTGACAAGTTCTATATTAAAGTGGAGTTCCAACTATAAATTTTTTTTTGGATGAATATAGTTTTTTTAATACTATTATTTATATGACTCACAGTTTAGGGATCGATCGCCGCTCGATTGCCGATTTCCGATCATACGATTTCTTATATTCTTCTCTCCCTGGCATGTTCTATATTGCTTGCAGGCATGTGAAGCCCACAAGCACTATCTAACGGGTTACGGTGCAGCTGAGCGACCAGCATGCACAGCCAAAAAAAAAAAGCCATCAGTAGGCAAGGGCCCTCACTGTTTTTTTTATTTATTTAGCCGGTATTCTGTCAAATTCTCCAACCCGTCAGAAACTCCAACTACTTAACTTCCGGCTTCTTTAAACCAGAAATAATTGGATTTTTTTACGATTTGGTGTTTGGACACAACACCGATAGAGTCCGGTGCAGGATATTATGAGTGGAGATAACTTTGTCCTCGTTAGCCGCTGTGCTGTCAAAACAGCTCAATTTTCCTGTACCGGACTCTATTCGGTTGTCGGTGTTGTGTCCAACCACCAATTATTAAGGGTTTAAATAAGCCGGAAATGACGTGGTTGGAGTTTCTGATGGGTTGGAGAAATTGACAGAACACTGGCTCTTCTTCCCACTGACAGCAGACGGGTCGTAGTTGGGGTCGTAGATGGGGCAGGTGCCGGCTCCTTAACAACCAGTTATTCCCTTGCAGGTGTTAGCTTTAAAATATGGCATGTTTTCACAACTAAAATACCACATCACTTCAAGAAATAGTGCATGCCGTATCTTAGTAGCGTTTTTTAAGTGAATTGCAAAAAAAAAAAAAGAAATGTAAGAACAATATGGGCTATTTTACTGCTGATCTTAAAGTGGTAAATACAGCTCGGTGAATAAGGCCATTGTGTCTCTGGGGCAAGCAGTGAAGGAAAAGCAATAAACAGAAAAGAAGAGAGGGGGTGGGGAGGGGGAAGACTGAAAAACAGAGATGGATCCAACTACTCGAAGAAGTTGTCCAAGGAAAACTCTTTCTCAGAGACATGGAACCCATCGGCACAAGACCCAAAAATAATAATTTCCACATGCAAAATACCAACGCTTATGCCAAGAACTTATGCAAACAAAGTCAAAGACAGGACCGACCAAACCCTAGATTACTAATCTTATAATGAAATGTTATTGAGGAAAAAATTCAGGATTTCCAAGTGATCACACCGACAGAGGCTCCAGAGGAAATCCAGCACACACACGGCAGTATAAAATCCCACCGGTGAGTATGAAATCCACTTCCCCTTAAAGCACATGCTACAAAAGCAAAACTGCCCAAACTGGTCCAGAGTGTTGGCTGCCTATGCCAGGTTTGGAACCTCGTAAAGTATGGAACCTCATGAAAGCCATCTACGAGAGGAGGAAGTCGCTCAAAGCAAAACATAAGGAACCTCAAGCCAAATAGGTAAAGAGTCCAAAATGCTTTAATAGCTCTTTAGCAACACCACAAAAAGCTTTCAACATGTTTCAGGAGACCAAGCGTACCCCTTCCATCATGGCTACAAACATAAATAAAGCATTATAAATATGGATGCGTGTAAGGGTTTAAACACTTTTACTGCATATTCAGTTATTCAAAACTTGATAGATGTCCCAACCCATGGAAAAAGCTGACAATCGGGAAAGCTATGGTTGTGCAGTTCAAAACTAGCTACTGGGAGTACCACTCTTCATCCATTAACAATGTCATTTGACTTATTCTTGGTCTTATGCTTTTGGTCTTCGTCTTTTTGTGTTTTTTGTTCTTCTCTGAATTTGCTTGTAA
Organism: Aquarana catesbeiana; assembly: GCF_042186555.1. Classification (NCBI taxonomy): domain Eukaryota; kingdom Metazoa; phylum Chordata; class Amphibia; order Anura; family Ranidae; genus Aquarana; species Aquarana catesbeiana. Next base: position 54,582,106 of record NC_133329.1, read on the forward strand.
TAACAAAGTATTTTTTTTTTATCTTTTATTAGATGGATTTTATGGATATGGAATAGCTACTTGCCGACCACCCCATAGCTGATTTACTGGTACAGGGCGACCGCACTGTGCAGAATCACGTATATGTACGTGATTCTGCACTTCCTGGTAGGGGGCGTGCGCTCTGCCGGCACACTGCTTCTGCTGTGATTTGGTAGGTGGCGGCCAATGGATGTCCGCCGGCACCTGCCGAATGTCGGGAAAACACATAGAACAGAGTGCTACCTATGTAAACAAGGCAGAGCTGCTCTGTCCTGACGGGGGGGGGGGGGGGGTGATTGATTTTCTTTCCCTGCAAGGCACATCTCTTAGTAAAAGCACCTCACACGGTACACAAACACTGGTTAGGCACACATTTAACCCTTTGATCACTCTAGATGTTTAACCCCTTCCCAGCCAGAGTCATTAGTACAGCGACAGTGCATATTTTTTAGCACTGGTCCCCTCTGTGTCAAAAGTGTCAGTTAGTGCCAGGTTGTACGGTGCAATATCGCAGCCCCGCTATAAGGCGTCGATTTCCGTCATTACTAGTATAAAAAAAAAAAAAAAAGAAAGTAAAATTTCAGTATATAACCCATAGTTTGTAGACGATATAACTTTTGTGCAAACCAATCAATATACGCTTATTGGGATTTTTGTTTACCAAAAATATGTAGCAGAATACATATTGGCCTAAATTCATGAAGAAATTTGATTTCTTTTAATGTTTTTATTTTATAGCAGAAAGTAAAAAATATTGTTTTGTTTTTTTTCAAAACTGTCGGCCTTTTTTTTTGTTTACATCGAAAAAAAAACACAGAGGTGATCAAATGCTACCAAAAGAAAGCTCTATTTGTGGGAATTTTTTTTTTTTTATTTGGATACAGAGTTGCATGACCATGCAATTGTCAGTTAAAGTAATGCAGTGCAAAAAATCGCAAAGTAATCGCATCGCAAAAAATGGTCTGGTCATGAAGGGGAGGTAAATCTTCTGGAGGTCAAGTGGATAAAGTGTATGTTTTTTCAGAAAATCTTTATTGGTTGCCTTTAAAATCCCATTAGAGGTAAACCAACAGAACAATTTTCAGACTGAACAGTCTGTCTCTTGTAGCATGTACTTTTGGGTAAATGGATTTATTTCCCTCCGGTGAGATTCTCTCGGGACCGCTGCAGGTGGTGAACTTTTGGACTCTTTACCCGGTTGGCTTGGCGCTTCTTCTCTATTTATTATGCTTCAAGTGACTTCCCTAGTTCCCAATAGAGTGGATCCTTGTTTGAAGTGAGCAGCGTAGCCGGAGCCAGTGAGTTCACTAAATGAGTACTTTTTTTACTTTGAACCAGTAAGTGTTTGAAGTCCCGGCACTGCTGTCACTTATCTGGTGTAGACCAAGCTGAGGAGCGGGCTTCTCTTGCATCTATTGTCCAACACCCCTGGAAGTGGTGACAGGGAATGTGAGAAGTAGCATGAGGACCACAGCAGCACCCAAGCAGGAGGCAGGAGCATAGCCAGGACTGGAGCCAAAAGTTATTAACAGCTGGGCAGGGAGGTATTGAATCAGCAGGTAGAGACAGTGTCAGGATACAAGCTGGGGTCAGCACTAGCCAGGCAGCAAGGTACAGTATCATAAGGCAGGGATGGTGTCAGGATACAGGCTGAGGTCAGTAATGGTCAGGTAGTGGGGTACTAAATCATATGGCAGAAACAGAATCCAAAACACAGGTCAAGGCCACAATGGGAAGACAAGATCCAGAGACAGGTCAGAGGGCAACACGTGTTGTAGATCGGAAGGCAGGAGCAGTGGGTTTGTTCACAAGTTAACAGGAAAAGTTTATATAGGCTGACTGGTGCCAACATCAGTGCTGAGTGTGCACCCTGGTGCACTAATGCACACATGGCAGGCACCCTATGTACAGGGCCATGCACCACAATATGGACTGGTCCTTTCATACTGGAACACATTAGACCTTCCTTGGATATTATTTTTTGGACCTTCCTTGGATATTATTTTTTTGGACCTTCCTTGGATATTATTTTTTTGGACCTTCCTTGGATATTATTTTTTGGACCTTCCTTGGATATCATTTTTTTGGACCTTCCTTGGATATCATTTTTTTGGACCTTCCTTGGATATCATTTTTTTGGACCTTCCTTGGATATCATTTTTTTGGACCTTCCTTGGATATTATTTTTTGGACCTTCCTTGGATATCATTTTTTTGGACCTTCCTTGGATATTATTTTTTGGACCTTCCTTGGATATCATTTTTTTGGACCTTCCTTGGATATCATTTTTTTGGACCTTCCTTGGATATCATTTTTTTGGACCTTCCTTGGATATTATTTTTTTGGACCTTCCTTGGATATCATTTTTTGGACCTTCCTTGGATATCATTTTTTTGGACCTTCCTTGGACATCATTTTTTTAAATCTACAGGAGAGGGGACCGGTACCAAGCAGCTATGTACTGAGGAATCTGTCTTAAAAAGGAACTGCAGTCTGCTCACATAATTTGTAATAAAAACATCTTTGCCATTCCGAAGCTTCCCCCCAACCACTTTGCATATTATTTTATACACACTGTGATTCTGTATTTGCCAAATATGCTGCAGAAATCTCCCTCCACTGAGTCTGGCTGCAGCCATTTTAACTGTGGGCAGCTGAAGCTGCTGCCTGTTCACTTCCTGGATTTACACAGACACACAGAGGCACACCTCCAGCTCTGCAGTTTTCATTGCCCCTCCTATAACTCATCCCCCCTCCCTTCCTAGCAAACTCTCACAAGAGTGTGAGAGAGAGAGCTGATCATGATGTCACAAGCCTAGGCTAATAACCAGACAAGAAACAGGAAGTGGGCTGTATAAGGGATTTACTGGCAGAAAAAAACATGTTTTACTATTCAAAGTTGAAACAACAACAAGGGCAGAAGATTAGTAGATGGAAAGTTGAAAAAATGACTGAAGGTCCGCTTTAAATACACTGGGAAAGTTGTTAAAACGAAAGAGGAAGTCTTCACTTTCCTAACATAGCATACTGTTCAAGCAGATGTCAAGCTAGGTTCATATCAATTCATTGCACCAAATATCCACACCTTGCACTGGCTCTTCAAGACCCTGGTCTACAGTATAAAACATGGAAGGATATTTGCCTGATTGTGAACTTTAAGAAGGCCTTCTACTCAGTGTGGCACCCAGGCCTGATCATAAGCAGGGTGTCGGGAACTGGATAGTGGCACTGGTTCCCTGAGCAGAAGCTTGTAGTTCCGGTGTCCACCAGCAGCCAGAGGATTCCAGCAATTAGTCTTCACCCGATGCTGGCTGCTGGGACGGTATTTAGCCCCTCTATATTTCCTCTTTCTTCAGTATTTTGCCTACTAGCCAGATACCATTTGCTGATTCATCCTGATCCTTATTCCTAATTTATATTCAGCCTCATACCTATATCCTGTGCCCTGCTGCCTTTTACCGGCTCCTCTTGTTCCTGATTCCAGTTCTGGCCCCCTTCCTGACTTTTCCTTGCACCTCCAGTTTTACTCTGTTGATCTGTGTTCCCCATTTTGTATATGATGTATTATAGTTTGCTAATTAGGTTTCCTGTCTCTTAGTTGGTTTGCTAGTTAGATGTTGTGTCACTTTGTTTATTGTTCACACATATCTTCACATTTACTGTGTTTTCTGTTTGCTGGTGTTTGGATGTGTTTTGGATGACATTCGTTTGGACCAAATTTCAGATGATGTCCATTTGAACCATTCAGATTACCCAAGCCAAAATCAAATGTCAGAGTTATTTTTCACAGTTTGGATTCTCAAGAGGATTCTAAGAAAAGGGAACAAAGGCTGCTCCAAATGCTGCTTCTGCCTTATATATGGTTCTGCTGTTTTCTGAGCATCTTTAGCTTGACTACCAGTGCCAGCAGACTCTCCCTTCTTTGCTAGTATCCCTGCTAGCAGGGGCGGCCCTTCCATTAAGGGCACACGGGCGCTGCCCCCTCTCTCCAGCCATCCCCTCTTTGTAGAATGGATAGATTCATGCATTGCATGAATTTATCCATAGCCGCCGTTGCCACCCCCTATTCAGGCGTCCGGGCCTTTTTCAGGACACAGGGCGACTGAATTACAGCAGCGGGGGTGTTTTTGAAGCACCTGATTAGAGCCATAGGCTCTAATAGGCTTCAAAAAAGGTGGACTCGGAGTGCAGAGCATTGGGCTCGGAGCCCACCCAGGGGTGTTAGAAAAGCAAATGAATATTTGCTTTTCTAACACTAAACCGCCTCTCCGCCAATCAGGTAGCGCTGGTCTGATACCCGTCAACCGATTGGCTGAAAGGACAGACGCTGCTATTGGACGCCTAGCAGGAAGATGAGACACACGGAAGACACTGCTCGCCGCTGCCTGACCCAAGATGGGGTAAGTGCTGGTCAGACAGCGATCGGGCGGGGGTCACAGTGGCTGCATTTGATGGGCACAGTGGCGGCATTTTATGGACACAATGGTGGGATTTGATGGACACAGTGGTGGCGATTGATGGGCTCAATGGCGGCATTTGATGGGTCACAGTTTCTGCATTTGATAGGGCATAATGGTGGCATTTGATAGGTACAGTGGCGGCATTTGATGGGCACAGTGGCTGCATTTGATGGGCACAGTAGTGGCATTTGATGGGCACAATGGCAGCGTTTGATGGGCACAGTGGCTGCATTTGATGGGCACAGTAGTGGCATTTGATGGGCACAATAGCGGCATTTGATGGGCACAGTGGCAGCATTTGATGGGCACAGTGGCGGCATTTGGCACAGTAGCTGCGTTTGATGACACAGTGGCTGAAATTGATGGCACAGTGGCTGTGTTTGATGGGCACGGTGGTGAGGCTTCAATTGATGGGTTTTTTCAGTATTTTTAAGTTTTCAAATTTTGAGCACCAGCCGCCACTGCCTGCTAGAAATCTTGAAGGACATGGCTCAGGCTGTTTTGTTAGCCCCATCATCTCACCAGGCTGGGCTCCCAAGATCTTCCCAAACTATTCGGAACAATTTTGTATCATTTGACTTATTTGGAACTTTCAGATCAGAAATTCAGAATTTTGGAGGTTGTCAAAGTTTTTAAGTTTGGAGAAATCTCAACTGCTCATCTCTAATCCTATGGAGACAGAAGAACAATAAAGGAGGGAAGACATCAAATGGTGAACACAAGACTATTGACAGAGCTGAAGAGTCGGATGGATCAGTACATTTATACATATAAACTGATGAACTGGCTGCAGTTCTAGAGTCCTTCTAAGCACCAGGACAACTAAAGCTGGCCATACACCAGTGGGATTTAATTCCAATATTTGTTTAGAAATTCTGACAAATTATCCAACAGAACATTTTTTCTTACCATCAGTGAGTCAACTAATTTAGTTCAAAAGCCCTTAAAATGTCACCCAGACCTGCTACTTGAATGGCATTCCAGATGTATAAAACAGGTTTCTATATTTCCTGAACAAAAACAACATTCACAGATAGAATTTCGTTGGATCGAGCAAAGATTTCCAGCCGCTCCTTCAACTTTTCTCACCATTTAACAAATTAACATCAATTTGATCCTACTAACCATTAGAAACTGAAAGAACATTCTGAAAGCTGGAACTTTAAAAATGAAATTCTACTAGTGTACGGCCAATTTAACTCTACATGATAAGGAGGATGAGGATGACCTCCTAATACTTTCACCCACATAGAGAGGTCAACGAGACAATCCAACAGTCCAGGAGAAATGCAGCACGACATGGACACTGCCCATCAACACATAAGAAACAAAGGTTATGGTGGCTTGCCACCAATAACTTTGGAATTTGCCCCTAGTAACACAAAACGATAGCACATGCATATTTGCAGGAGGAATTGCTCTGCAAACTTTATAAATATACCCCATGGAATGAGGGCTCACTCACACCACCTAACCTCTAATAATGGTACTGCGGTGCATTGTATCGCACTGTATATGAGTACTACGGTGGGTTGCCATTCATTGTTAATTGCAGCCCTGGGCACATATATAAAGCCCTATAGTGCAATACAGCAAGAGATGTGAGCGCTCTGTAGGTTGCTGTGCTTTGCATTTTGTTTAATAGTTTTTTTGTGCATTGACAGCCCATTGATAATGAATGGGAGTGCCCAACACAACGCACCTCAATGCATGTATCAAAGTGCAGGTATTGTGGTGTGAATGGGACCTTGGATAGGAGTGTCAGGCAGAGGAAGTGTCAGAGAGGGTCATATAGAGAGAAGAAGAGGCGGTGATAGGAAGAGAAGGAAGAAGAACAGGCGGGGGGATGGCGGGTGGAGGAATGTGCGCTATTCCCACCTACAGGCAATAGGGACGTGTTGTGACAGAGGACTGCAGTCAGGTGTCTTCCTCCCTATCCAGAGCGCAGGTGGTACCTCCCGGCTATCTATAGATTACTATATAAAGCCGGAGAAGAATCCACTCCTCAGTCTTCTGATTCATCTTCAGCAATTTCCTATTTGATGTCTTCATTGACAGCTCCTTACAGTCGTACTAAACCCACAACAGTAAAATCAGTCTGTATATGCAGAACAGAATGCTTGTTATACTCACTGTAGAAGGGGGTTAATCCTCTGCATTGTGCAAAACGGCTGTTTGATCCTGTCTTCTTTGATCCTCCCCTTCTTCCACTGTCCCCAATCCATCTCCTGATAGTACAGAGCCTTCGGAGTCACTCTGCACATGCTCAGTTTGGTGTGTATTGCTAGAGCGTTTTTTTAATTTCTTCCTTGGGAGGGTGCATGTGATCAGCACAGGGTCAATCAGCACTGTCTAGACAGAGGGTCAGGGGTCATGCAGCCTCATAGGACAGTCAGAGGAGAATGAAAACTCCTCCTACAAGCTTTAACCAGACACTGATAGAAGTCTCAAGACTGCTATATACTGCTGAGGAGAAAAGGTATTTAGCCGTTTATATTTACTAAAATAATTGAATTTCCATGTTCTGTGTACTGTGGGAGACCAGATATAGTAAATGCAGGCTCCTGGGTTTAGTAACACTTTAATTTATATACAGACCACAGTGAAGGAGCTGTAATAACTAGACATGTCCATGACGAAAACATTTGTTTTGTTTCTTTTAGATTTGTTAATCTAGTTTTTTAGTTTAGTTAAAGCGGAGTTCCACCCAAAAATTGAACTTCCGCTTTAAGTACTTGTGACCCCCTGACATGCCACAGTTGGCATGTAATTTTTTTGGGGGGGAGCGGGTACCTAGTTTTCACATTTTTTTTCTGATGAGACCAAGATAAACTTATTTGGTTCAGATGGTGTCAAGCGTGTGTGGCGGCAACCAGGTGAGGAGTACAAAGACAAGTGTGTCTTGCCTACAGTCAAGCATGGTGGTGGGAGTGTCATGGTGTGTGGCTGCATGAGTGCTGCCGGCACTGGGGAGCTACAGTTCATTGAGGGAACCATGAATGCCAACATGTACTGTGACATACTGAAGCAGAGCATGATCCCCTCCCTTCGGAGACTGAGCCGCAGGGCAGTATTCCAACATGATAATGACCCCAAACACACCTCCAAGACAACCACTGCCTTGCTAAAGAAGCTGAGGATAAAGGTGATGGACTATCCAAGCATGTCTCCAGACCTAAACCCTATTGAGCACCTTATGGCAAAGAACTCTCTGGGGATCTGAAAAAAAGAATTGTTGCTCTATATAAAAATGATCTAGGCTATAAGAAAATGACCAAGACCCTGAAACAGAGCTGCAGCTCTGTGGCCAAGACCATACAGCGGTTTAACAGGACAAGTTCCACTCAGAACAGGCCTCGTCATGGTTGAACAAAGAAGTTGAGTGCACGTGCTCAGTGTCATATCCAGAGGTTGTCTTTGGGAAATAGAAGTATGAGTGCTGCCAGCATTGCTGCAGAGGTTGAAGGGGTGGGGGGTCAGCCTGTCAGTGCTCAGACCATACGCCGCACACTGCATCAAATGGTCTGCATGGCTGTCATCCCAGAAGGAAAACTCTTCTAAAGATGATGCACAAGAGAGCCAGCACACTAAGGACATCTAATAAGACCAAGATAAATGTATTTGGGTCAGATGGTGTCAAGCGTGTGTGGTGGCAACCAGGTGAGGAGTACAAAGACAAGTGTGTCTTGCCTACAATCAAGCATGGTGGTGGGAGTGTCATGGTCTGGGGCTGCATGAGTGCTCCCGGCACTGGGGAGCTACAGATCATTGAGGGAACCATGAATGCCAACATGTACTGTGACATAGTGAAGCAGAGCATGATCCCCTCCCTTCGGAGACTGGGCCGCAGGGCAGTATTCCAACATGATAATGACCCCAAACACACCTCCAAGATGACCACTGCCTTGCTAAAGAAGCTGAGGGTAAGGGTGATGGACTGGCCAAGCATGTCTCCAGACCTAAACCCTATTGAGCATCTGTGGGACATCCTCAAATGGAAGGTGAAGGTCTCTAACATCCACCAGCTCTGTGATGTCAACATGGAGGAGTAGAAGAGGACTCCAGTGGCAACCTGTGAAGCTCTGGTGAACTCCATGCCCAAGAGGGTTAAGGCAGTGCTGGAAAATAATGGTGGACACACAAAATATTGACACTTTGGGCCCAATTTGGACACTTTCCCTTAAGGGTGTACTGACTTTTGTTGCCAGCGGTTTAGACATTAATGGCTGTGTGTTGAGTTATTTTGAGGGGACAGCAAATTTACACTGTTATACAAGCTGTACACTCACTACTTTACATTGTAGCAAAGTGTCATTTCATCAGTGTTGTCACATGAAAAGATAGAATATTTACAAAAATGTGAGGAGTGTACTCACTTTTGTGAGATACTGTATGTAAAAACTTCTATAGCGCTCTTAGTTGTTTTATAAATATTTTCCTTGTTTGAGCCATTGTAATAATTAGCCCAGACTTGGGATTCCACTTTCTGTTTGTATTTGTTTTTAGCAACTTGTATATTTCCAATCAGCTCAGGCGGAGAGACTGAAAACATTTCCATGTGTAGTTTTCTGTGTACTGAGCTGCCATGGTGACTTTCCGCAATGAGAGCTGCAGCGCCATCTAGTGGTAGAGCAATGCTGCTACAATGTAACCTTCTCTGGAATGTATTTTCGAATACAAAGTAACATTGTGCTGTCAATTAAAAAAAAAAAAAAAAAAAGGCACCCATTATTTAAAGGGAAACAGTCATATGCAAAATGGAACTCATGTTGTAAACCCTAAAAAAAAAAGATAAAAAGAAAAAACCTGCAAGACAAAGGCATAATGAGCTAGTATGCATAGCATACTAGCTCATTATGAATTACTTACCTGAGATTGAAGCCCCCGCAGCGGTCCTCGTTCACAGCTCCGGCGGCCAACATCGCTCCCGGGGTTACTTACGGGTATTGCAGCTCCGGCACTGTGATTGGCCAGAGCCGCGATGACGTCACTTCTGCATATTCGCGGCAGGAGCCGGCGGTAACGGCGCAGTCTAACTGAAGCAGCGGCACGTACATATGGCGCCTGACGCATGGATTTCAATTTTTTTTCTAGAAGCACGTGATTAGAGCCTGAGACCCTTCAAAAAAGGGTGGGCTCTAGGTGTAGAGCACTGTGCCCTGAACCCACCCTGTTGTGTGACAATAGAAAATGAATATTCACTATTGTCCTCCTGATTCTACTCCCAGCCAATCAGGAAGAGGGTCCTGAAACCGATTGGCCGAGAGGAGAATCGATCGTATTGGCCACTGAGGAGGACGAGAAGACACAGGGGAAGCCGCCGTGAAGCCAAGGAGGAGGAGACGCAGGAAGAAGCGGCCGACAAGGAGGAAGAGCCGCCCACCACCTAGGTGGGGTAAGTGTGGGGCTGGTGGGCTGACGATTGAGCGATGGGGGGGTGGGTGGCGATAAGTTTTGCCGCCCCCCTCCAAAAAAAATTGAATACCAGCTGCCACTGCCTATGAGACTGCAAGACCCCTGACCCTCTGTCTGGACAGTGCTGATTGGCCTTGTGCTGATAGCATTCACACTCACAAAAACAAAAAAAAGCACTCTAGCAATACACACCAAACTGAGCATGTGCAGCCTGACTCCATACACTTTGTTTTATCAGGAAATTATCAGGGGACAGTGGAAGAAGGGGAGGATCAGAGAAGCCAGAATTAAACAGCCTTTTTACACAATGCAGGGGATTAACCACTTAGGTTTCACAGTGAATAAAACAAGCATGCTTTACACAGGGGTCTCAAACTGGCGGCCCTCCAGCTGTTGCAAAACTACAAGTCCCATCATGCCTCTGCCTTGGGAGTCATGCTTGTAACTGCCAGCCTTGCAAGGCCTCATGGGACTTGTAGTTTCGCAACAGTTGGAGGGCCACCAGTTTGAGACCCCCTGCTTTACTGCACATACAAACTGATTTTACTGTTGTGGGTTTAGCAACACTTTAAAGTGGAGCCCCGACAATTTTATTTTATTTTAATTTTTTGCAATTCTTTTTAAAATAGCTACATAGGGATAGTTTATAGTATGTAATTTAAATATGATAGTCAAGTAAAAATACGGACATTTTTTCGTTACCAAAAGCATTTTCATTAACAGGATACATGACCTTTCCTGCAACCGACTATTGCTTCTGCTGTTACCTGAGACTGCTGGAAATCTGTACAGAGACACTGGAAACACGGGGTTGATATACTAAAACCGAAGCGTACAAAATCTGGGGCAGCTCTGAATAGTAACCAATCAGCTTCCAGGTTCTATTGTCAAAGCTTAATTGAACAAACTGAAGTTAGAAGCTGATTGGCTACCATGTACAGCTGCACCAGATTCTGTGTGCTCCTGTCTTAGTAAATCTCCCCCCCATGGTGAGAACGTGCTGACATTTTACAAGGTATTGTTAAGATGGCCATACACCTATTGATTATCTGCAGATTTTCTTTGGTTAGATGGAAAAACTTAGAGATTCCTCCATCCACACAGTTTAGCAAACATGGAGAAATCTGTTGCACGTTTTCCATCTAACCATAGAAAATCTGCAGATAATCTATAGGTGTATGGCCAGCTTAAGAGACAGCCGTCTTGTTAAAAGAGATGAATAGACTTCACACCTATCACAGCCCCCTTGTGATATCACCCACCTCACTTAAATTTATGTAAACCCAATCTGGATGGCATTTAGTTTGCTAAAGCACTGTATATCATAAACAATTACATTCTTTTCTCACGGAATACTGTTTTCACCTTTTTTTCTGTTGATGCATTTCAGTGCTGCTGATCTCCCGCGGCCTCTTTCAGCTACTTCTTGTCTACAAGTGTTGGAGGCACGTCCTTGTTCTGGACTGACTTCCTCATAATGACAACAGTGAACCATTCCTGTTTAATTTGTACAGGAGTGATCGCTTATATCCTCCACCAGGGGGTGACTGTGACAGCACGACAATGCAGGAGCACAATTGGGAGACAGCTGTCATCAGTTAAAAGGAAATAGCCCGAAGACCTGACCTCCATGGCAGGATCAACGGGGGGGGGCGGGGGGGAACGGAGAGTCAATGAAATTAACATGTTGGGACTTCTATGAGATTTTAGTGATTGGCAGTGGCAGCCACTCATGCAGGGCGCAGGGGTGCCGCCCCCTAATCCATGCTCCCGGACTCTAATCTACATGCAGGGTGCCGGACACATGGATTCCAATGTTTTTTTTTTTTTAAGCACATGATTAGAGCTGGAGGCTCTAATTGGCTTCAAAAAAGGGTGGGCTCTGCGCCAAAGCCCACCCGGTTGTGTGGCAATAGCAAATTAATATTCGCTAATGGCTTCCTGTTTTTCCTCCTGGCCAATCAGGAAGCGGGTCCCGAGACCCGATTGGCCGGGAGTCCTAAGACCCGATTGGCCGCGAGTAATAACTCCTGATTGGCCGGGAGGAGACGTGACCACCGGGACTCAGGAGGTGACTTGGGGAGAGAAGCCTGCGAAGCCACGACCTGTATGGGGTATGTCTGGGCGGGCAGGGGGTCTGGCAGGTGATGGGTGAGCGATCGAGCAACGGGTAGGAAGCAGAAAACGATTGAGCGAGCGCCGGGGGGGGGGTGGATTATGTTGCTGATTGGCTGGCGGGGGGAGGGGGTTGGCGGGCCACCCCTTCAAGAAAATTGAACACCAGCCACTACTGCTGATTGGTTTCACATCTACTTTAAATATTAACATTCAGATCAGCTAGAGCAGCCTTGAAATAAATGCCCCACCTCATCTGAATACAATCAGAATAATCCGTGTGCTGCATTTACAATTTAAATTACAATTTCATTTAATGTATTTACACATAAAGAAATAACCATCAGGCCCTGGTTGCAAGCCAGTATTATTCCTGATGAAGTCACATGACCTAATGATGTACTGCGTGGGGAGGAGCCGATGACATCACGCCGCAACCAGGAGTGAGCAGAGCACCATTTTTGAGAGGTATCAACAGGATGAATTTAAAGGGAAATACAGTCTAATATTTTTATTATCTATGCAAATGGTCCTAGGTGGGACACATAGAGTTCACATATACATTTGGTTGTATTTATTTATAATGTGTGTATATATTTAAGGGGGTCTGAATACTTTCTGTCCCCACTGTGTGTATGTATATGTGTACATATATATATATATATATATATATATATGTGTGTATATATATATATATATATATATATATATATATATATATATATATATATATATATATATATAAAAATATATATATATATATAAAAAAAATATATATATATATATATATATATATATGTACACATATACATACACACAGTGGGGACGGAAAGTATTCAGACCCCCTTACATTTTTCACTCTTTGTTATATTGCAGCCATTTGCTAAAATCATTTAAGTTCATTTTTTTCCTCATTAATGTACACACAGCACCCCATATTGACAGAAAAACACAGAATCGTTGACATTTTTGCAGATTTATTAAAAAAGAAAAACTGAAATATCACATGGTCCTAAGTATTCAGACCCTTTGCTCAGTATTTAGTAGAAGCCCCTTTTGATCTAATACAGCCATGAGTCTTTTTGGGAAAGATGCAACAAGTTTTTCACACCTGGATTTGGGGATCCTCTGCCATTCCTCCTTGCAGATCCTCTCCAGTTCTGTCAGGTTGGATGGTAAACGTTGGTGGACGGCCATTTTTAGGTCATTCCAGAGATGCTCAATTGGGTTTAAGTCAGGGCTCTGGCTGGGCCATTCAAGAACAGTCACGGAGTTGTTGTGAAGCCACTCCTTCGTTATTTTAGCTGTGTGCTTAGGGTCATTGTCTTGTTGGAAGGTAAACCTTCGGCCCAGTCTGAGGTCCTGAGCACTCTGGAGAAGGTTTTCATCCAGGATATCCCTGTACTTGGCCACATTCATCTTTCCCTCGATTGCAACCAGTCGTCCTGTCCCTGCAGCTGAAAAACACCCCCACAGCATGATGCTGCCACCACCATGCTTCACTGTTGGGACTGTATTGGACAGGTGATGAGCAGTGCCTGGTTTTCTCCACACATACCGCTTCGAATTAAGGCCAAAAAGTTCTATCTTGGTCTCATCAGACCAGAGAATCTTATTTCTCACCATCTTGGAGTCCTTCAGGTGTTTTTTAGCAAACTCCATGCGGGCTTTCATGTGTCTTGCACTGAGGAGAGGCTTCCGTCGGGCCACTCTGCCATAAAGCTCCGACTGGTGGAGGGCTGCAGTGATGGTTGACTTTCTATAACTTTCTCCCATCTCCCGAATGCATCTCTGGAGCTCAGCCACAGTGATCTTTGGGTTCTTCTTTACCTCTCTCACCAAGGCTCTTCTCCCCCAATAGCTCAGTTTGGCCGGACGGCCAGCTCTAGGAAGGGTTCTGGTCATCCCAAACATCTCCCATATAAGGATTATGGAGGCCACTGTGTTCTTAGGAACCTTAAGTGCAGCAGAAATTTTTTCGGTAACCTTGGCCATATCTGTGCCTTGCCACAATTCTGTCTCTGAGCTCTTTAGGCAGTTCCTTTGACCTCATGATTCTCATTTGCTCTGACATGCACTGTGAGCTGTAAGGTCTTATATAGACAGGTGTGTGGCTTTCCTAATCAAGTCCAATCACTATAATCAAACACAGCTGGACTCAAATGAAGGTGAAGAACCATCTCAAGGATGATCAGAAGAAATGGACAGCACCTGAGTTAAATATATGAGTGTCACAGCAAAGGGTCTGAATACTTAGGACCATGTGATATTTCAGTTTTTCTTTTTTAATAAATCTGCAAAAATGTCAACAATTCTGTGTTTTTCTGTCAATATGGGGTGCTGTGTGTACATTACTAAGGAAATAAAATAATAATAAATTATTTTAGCAATATAACAAAGAGTGAAAAATGTAAGGGGGTCTGAATACTTTCCGTCCCCACTGTATGTATATATATATATATATATATATATATATATATATATATACATATATATATATATATATATATATATATATATATATTGTGCAGCAATATTTTTGCATACAATCTCCTTTCTATGAGTCTAGGTACATATCATGACCCTCCCTTCCCCATGGGGGAGTGTCCATGACAGTCTGGACTCACAGGAAGGAGATTAAATGACCTTGGCTGTCATCAACCCAGGAAAGCAGCACCATCTAGTGGAGGAAAGGTATTTTGCTGCAGACAGAGCTGCATTGGAGGTGGCCACTAAAACCAAATAAACACTTTTTTAATTGTAACCGTGCTCAGCAATTTATTTTTAAAATTACGGATGTTCTAATTTCAAGATTAAAGAACAGTTGGGATAAGGTGACCTACGATTATACAAATTATTTAATTTTTAATACTAATGCCTAGATAGGGAAAAACTCCTAAATTCAATTTTTTCCCAAAATGGGGATGCCTCTGTAAGAATAAATCAGTGTAAACTAATTTCTATGCAAAAAATTAAATTAATTACATATAACCTGGCACAAACATTACTGAGTATGACAGATATTTCAAATATTCCCCGCAGGACATACATTCATCTCATAATAATCCATTACATTTTTCATGTTCTTTGAAACAGTATGCGTTATTCTCTCGCACATTGAAGAATTTAGGTGTGGATAATTTAACACACCGTGGTTACATTTGTGACAGGCCCAACCAGAACAGAGGCTTTTGGAGGGGACTAGGGGCAAGCCTCCTACCCACTAATCAGTGGCGGCCCGTCTATAAGGGGCGCAGGGGCGCAGCCCCCCTGATCCATGCGCCTGGCCGCTAATCTACATGCAGGGCGCCAGACGCACGGATTTCAATGTTTTTTTTGGAAGCACATAATTAGAGCCTGAGACTCTAATTGGCTTCAAAAAAGGGTGGGCTCGGGGCGCAGAGCACTGCACTCCGAGCCCACCCAGTTGTGTGACAATAGCAAATTAATATTCGCTATTGTCTTCCTGGTTCTCCTTCTGGCCAATCAGTAAGCGAGTCCTGAGACACGATTAGCCAGGGAGTCTTAGGATTCCCAACCAATCGGGTCTCAGGACCCACTTCCTATTTGACCGGGAGGTGAAGTAACTGCCCTGGCTCTTCTCAAGCTTCGCAAGCTGGAGCGAGGAGCAGCAGCCCTACACTGGACCCTCGTCATCTGCCTCCTAAGGTAAGGAGGCCTCTAATCTCTGCTTTCCCATCCATCTCCCGTGAGGGGGGGGGTTGATCGCCCCCTTCCTGTCCATCTCCCATGGGGGGGGGATCGGCACCTTCCCGTCCGTCTCCCGTGGCGGTGTTGTTAGTCTGCTGCCCCCCCCACCAGCCACCACTGGACTAGGGACAAGCCTTCTACCCACTGATTATGGCCCATGGAGGAGACTAGGGATTTTGTCTGCTTCTCCTGGTCAGAGCATGGTAAAGTTCAGCATCTGATCCCATGGAGAGAGCAGATCATTCTCTAATGATGGACAATAACGCGATGAATGCTGAGAACAGGGGATTTGGTGGCCTTCCTGAGGACTGGGTTGGAGAGGCTCCTCCACTCGGGACAGAAATATTTATCAACCATAATCCTCAGGAGACCTGTGATGATAAACAATTCCACCTTTTCAGACTTCTGGAACATTGTATGAGTTTGTCTCATAGACTGTTGTAGACTGGTGCCGGACAGTCCGAGATGAGGTGGGATCTCTGATTAATCAAAGAATGGTCTGGGCACCTCAGGTTGTTTAAGTGACTAGTTGTTAATTAATTCATGTTAATTAGATCACTGTCAGCTATTAGTTGCTAGATGTGGATTAACATTGTGTAGTTCCTTAGCTATGTTAAAGTGGTTGTAAAGGCAGAAGGTTTTTTTTTTATCCTTATGCATTAGGATAAAAAGCCTTCAGTGTGCAGAAGCCCCCCTAACACTTACCTGAGCCCATCTAGATCCAGCGATGTTGCAGGAGTGTCTCGGGTGCCTGGGAATCCCCTCCTCATTGGCTGAGACAGCAGCGTGGCGCCATTGTCTCCCGCTGCTGTCAACCAAAGTCAGTCAGCCAATGAGAAGAGAAAGGGGTGGTGCCAGGCTGCGGCTCCATGTCTGAATGGACACACGGAGCTGTGGCTCGGCTCGGGTACCCCCATACCAAGCTGCTTGCTGTGGGGGCACTCAACAGGAGGGAGGGGCCAGGAGCACAGAAGAGGAACCCGAGAAGAGGAGGATCTGAGCTGCTCTGTGCAAAAACATGTTTGTTATTTTAACCTAAAAAAAACAAGACTTTAGTATCACTTTATTTATATTCCTGTTTACAGTTTGTATTGTTAGGGTAATGTGATCAGGCTCTTCCTGATCTTGTGTGCTATATATTCTGTGTGACTTTACAATAAACAGTTCCAGTTCCAATATGCACCTAAGCTAGTGTCGTCTAATATCTTGGGTGCTCAGCTATAATACTTGGTTCCTGGGTCCAGACTGGAGGAAGCTTTTTTTTTTTCACGGAGGCACCCAAGCTGGGTGCTGGATGGTTCCGTCACAACATATGGACCAAGGTGACCATGCATGTACCATACCTGTGGGATCCCTCTAGAAGCTGGAAATCTATGAAGTAGACATCACTACTACACCACTACTCCAGTGATCTCCACTGGCTTCTGCATCCTTCCTGTGCAGAGCAATTGCCCTGCTGCATTGTGAATACAGGAGGTCGGCCACTCAGCACGGGCGCCAATGGGGCCGTAAGCAGAACTTACACAAATAAAGAATATAAAAAAATAAATAAATAAAAACCAACACGTTTATTAGTGGATTTGAAATGGCCGCGGCCCTTTATTTTACCAACCATAAAACCATATCCAAAGTATATATAACATAACACTTTCACTTATATTATACCATAAAATGATCACATTTAACTCAGCCATAACAGCTCGGGTTAATACAAAACATGTTTAATATCTACAGAACTGTCCCTTTTCATGAGAAAAGGACCAAACCACATAATAAGGACCGCGACGATGGGTGGGAGGGCGTTACACTCCTTCTTTGTTGATCCACCGTTGACTCCGGCTCTTATGCCGCGTACACACGAGCGGAATGTCCGACAGAAAAAAGTCAGACGGGAGCTTTTCATCGTATATTCCGATCGTGTGTATGCCCCATCGGACTTTTTACGTCAAAAATTCTGACGGACCTAGAAAGAGAACATGTTCTAAATATTTCTGACGGAAGCAATTCCTATCGGGAAAAGTGTGTGTGTATGCAAGACAGCTTGAGCGAAATTCCGTCGGAACTCCGTCGGGAAAAACATCAGAGTTTATTCCGACGGGAAAACCGGTCGTGTGTACAGGGCATAACGCACTTTTAATTCCTTTTTTTTTATAAGGGCTAGCTCATGCCACATTAACATGTGACAATGCTTTAAGCTAAAAACATTTTACCATCATTATAAAAAACTGTCATCTCGCTAATGCCAACTTAACTCTTATGCCGCGTACACACGGTCGGAATTTCCAACAACAAATGTTCGATGTGAGCTTGTTGTCGGAAATTCTGACTGTGTGTAGGCTCCATCGGACATTTGTTGTCGGAATTTCCGACAACAAAAATTTGAGAGCTGGTTCTCAAATTTTCCGACAACAAAATCCGTCGGAAATTCTGATTGTGAGTACACAATTCCTACGCACAAAATTCCACGCATGCTCGGAATCAAGCAGAAGAGCCGCACTAGCTATTGAACTTCATTTTTCTCGGCTCGTCGTACGTGTTGTACGTCACCACGTTCTTGACGTTCGGAATTTCGGACAACATTTGTGCGACCGTGTGTATGCAAGACAAGTTTGTGACAACATCCGTCGGAAATAAATCCAGGATTTTGTTGTCGGAATGTCCGATCGTGTGTACAGGCATTCATCTGCCATGATCCCATAGGTGGGCGGAGCAAATTTTTTGCCCCTCCCTTCTCCCCTCGGACAATGCTTTGCATTATCCCAATTAATGCAAAGCGTTCTCTGATTGGATGAGGTGGAGAGACTGCACAGTGACATCACACCCTTCTCCTCCTTCAATCGGAGGCAGCTTTGCATTTATTCAGCAAATGCAAAGCATTCTCTGAATGGTGCCCGTGTCCAATAGCCGACCTCCTACGTTCATTATGGATCAGGCCAGGCACTCAGCACAGTAGAGATAAATGAAGTAGCGGTGTCTTACTTTGCTGATTCCCAGCTTCTAGGAGCATCGGTCAGGTTTGGTATATACATGGTTACATTGGTCCAAGTTGGATCAATATATAATTATGTATAAAATATCCATAGCTGGAATTATCTAATATAAGAGTTGTTGATTCTTTAATATATATGACCAGACACAGATCATCAGGACTATGACCACCCAACTATCGGTTAGCTCCTTGTTATATGTGGCCCGTATACAAAAATCAGGAATGGCTAGTGTCCACTATAATACCTGTACTTGTTCTACTAGCCCTCATGCATTGTACTGTATTGTCACACCTCCCAACTTTTTGAGATGGAAATGAGAGACACCTATCAGCATGGAGATATGGAGATATGTGCGCTAGGCCAGTGTTTCTTAACCAGGGTGCCATCTGCGCTCCCCCGGGGTGACATGAGCATGGGACTTAGCTTGTCCTGGATCAGCATCATGAGTTTCCATGGTGCAGCCAGGCTGGCCGCCAGCACCATAACAATCAATGATATTCTGGGGCCAAGATGCATGGGGGTTGATTTACTAAAGGCAATTCCACTTTGCACTGCAAGTGCACTTGGAGGTACAGTCGCTTAAGATCTGAGGGGAAGATCTGAAATGAGGGGAAGCTCTGCTGATTTTATCATCCAATCATGTGCAAGCTAAAATGCTGTTCTTTATTTTCCTTGCACTTCCAAGTGCACTTGCAGTGCACTTTTAGTGCAAAGTAAATTTGCCTTTAGTAAATAAACCCCATGGGGTCATTCATTTCTATGGTGAGGGTGGCCAGCTTGCCTGCACCATGGTAACTCATGTCTCTGATCCAGGGCAGGCTGCATGCAGGGCCAGCTGAAGTTTGCCTGCTACAGACCTCCACCACCTTCCACCCTCTACCATGCTGCTTGAGCCAAAAGGTAGGGCTCTGACGTGTAGAGGGGACTGTGTAATTGGGGTGCTCTGTGATGGGGGCACTGTGAGACTCATGTATAAGGGGACCCTCTGATGTGTAGTGGTGACTCTGACATTAAGAGGAGCCCTCTGATGTGATGGAGGGAGCCCTGATGTATAGGGCTGACTCTGATATGAAGAGGGGACCTCTAATGTGATGAGGGGGTATAGGGGTGACTCTCTTTACTAGTTCATTTCTTCTGTTCTGTGTGAATATAGCAAAAAATAAACACATTTAAAAAAAAGGAAAATTTGGAATTTGGCTTCTTGATGGTGCTAAGGATAATAAGAAATTGATAGACAAATACCAATGGGACAGTTTTGTGTCAAAAATATTAGTTCTCCATTTAACCCAAATTGAACTAAAAATATACAGTTCATATATAATTGGCTTCAGTATAAACCACACAAATAGGAAACATAAGGGGAACAAAGACACTGAATTGCAAAAGAGCCAACTTCCCTAAACTACAAACCTTGCTAGAAGGCATAAATTGGGATGAAATCTTAGGAACAAAGAACACAGAGAAGACATGGGTTCGCTTTAAGAGCATATTAAATAAGGGCATTAGAAATACCTCCCAACATTTTGAGATGGGAATGAGGGACACCTACTAACAAACGTATGTAGGCATAGGAAACGCCCCCCTGCCACACCCCCTTAAAGGAGAATTAACCAAAACAAAAGGTTAATTAAATCCAGAAGGGCTTTTTTTTACCACTACTATTCCTTTATATTGGCTTTTAAAATTTACAAATGCAGCAATTTAGAATTTGTATGGAAGGTTTACACTGGGAAACACTTTTTGAAAGATAAAAAGTACATTTGATTTACAACTATATGGATCAGACCAAAATGATGGACAAATGAGGGGGGGCGAGGGACAGAGGGACATTGTTCCAAATCAGGGACAGTCCCTCGAAAATCAGGGACAGTTGGGAGCTATGCATTAGCCAGTGCATCCCATTGGGTAATAAATTTAAACGAGTGAACAAAAGTCTTGGATGGCTTAAAGCGGAAGTAAACCCATCCATAAAACAGTTACCTTTCCGGCACGTGCCGGAAATGTAACACTCCCATTGGTTGTGCTCTCAACCAAACTGTCAAATCATCCAATGGCTGGTGTCATAACGGATCACATGTGCAGCATCATGGCAGTTGTAGATTAAACAGAGGCCAAGATGGCAGCTTCCTTGGTTGAAAACAATAGGAGGGTTTACTTCCACTTTAACTCCAATGTAAAAATGCATATAAAAGCAAAGGAGAAGGCCTTCAAAAAATACAAGGTTGAGGGTTCATAATCAGCATTCAGACTTTATAAAGAATGCAACAAGAAATGTAAGGGTGTAATAAGGACAGCTAAGATAGAACACGAAAGACACATAGTGGAGGAGAGCAAAAAAAAAATCCCAAGAAATTCTTTAAGTATGTAAACAGTAAAAAAGGGAGGACAGACCATATTGGCCCCATAAAGAATGAGGAAGGACATCTGGTTACAAAGGATGGGGAGATGGCAAAGGTATTGAATTTATTCTTCTCCTCAGTCTTCACGAGGGAATCGGGGGGCTTCAGTAACCAAAACTGCAGTGTTTATCCTCATGACACAACACAGGAAGCACCTCCATGGTTAACAGAGGACAGAATTAGAATTAGACTTGAGAAACTTAACATTATTAAATCACCGGGACCAGATCCTTAGGGAACTCAGTCAAGTAATTGCCAGACCATTTTTCCTAATTTTTACTGACAGTCTACAGACTGGAATGGTACCAGCTGATTGGAGAAAAGCCAATGTAGCACCAATATTTAAAAAGGGCCCAAAATACATCCCTGGGAATTACAGACCAGTTATGCCGCGTACACACGACCGGACTTTCCGGCAGACTTGGTTCGGCGGACTGGACTCCGTCGGACAATTCAGTCATGTGTGGGCTCCAGCTGACTTTTTTTCCCCAAAAGTCTGACGGACCTAGAAATAAAACATGTTTCAAATCTTTCCAACGGACTCGAGTCTGGTCGAAAAATCCGCTCGTCTGTATGCTAGTCCGACGGACTAAAACTGACGCTAGGGCAGCTATTGGCTAGGGCAGCTATTGAACTTGAACTTCCTTATTTTAGTCCGGTGTACGTCATCACGTATGAATCCGTCGGACTTTGGTGTGATCGTATGTAGGCAAGTCCGTTCCTTGGGAAAGTCCGTTGGAAGTCCGCCGAAAGTCCGTCGGATAGTCCGTCGGACCAGTCCGTTCGAAATGTCCGCTCGTGTGTACGCAGCATTAGCCTAACATAAATAGTAAGCAAACTCTTGGAGGGGATGATAAGGGACTATATACAAGATTTTAGTAATGAGAACGGTATCATTCGCAGTAATCAGCATGTATTCATGAAGAATCGTTCTTGCCAAACCAATCTATTAACCTTCTATGAGGAGGTGAGTTGCCATCTAGATAAAGGAAGGCCCGTAGACGTGGTGTATCTGGGATTTTGCAAAAGCATTTGATACAGTTCCCCATAAATGTTTACTGTACAAAATAAGGTCCGTTGGCATGGACCATTGGGTGAGTATCATAGGTGTGCGCAGCCTAATGCATTAGGGTGTGCACCCTTAAGCTCAAACACACATGCATGGGTATGTATCTACGTATATATGACTCTGGCACATTGATCTCTCTGCTGGCAGAGTGAAAGAGAAAAGGATAAACACTTCTCTTATGGCAGACCTGGTAAGAGGGAGATCTTTTCCATGTTCCTGTTGCTACACAGAACGATAACACTAATGCGCATGGGGGGATTAGGGTGTGCCTGGGCACACCCGGCACACCCTGTGCGCACGCCTATGGTGAGTATATGGATTGAGTACATGGCTACAAGGGCGAGTTCAGAGGGTGGTGATAAATGGGGAGTACTCAGAATGGTCAGGGGTGGGTAGTGGGGCCCCCCAGGGTTCTGTGCTGGGACCAATCCTATTTAATTTGTTCATAAACGACCTGGAGGATGGGATAAACAGTTCAATCTCTGTATTTGCAGACGATACTAAGCTAAGCAGGGCAATAACTTCTCCGCAGGATGTGGAAACCTTTCCAGAAGTTCTGAACAAATTAATGGGGTGGGCAACTACATGGCAAATGAGGTTCAATGTAGAAAAATGTAAAATAATGCATTTGGGTGGCAAAAATATGAATGCAATCTATACACTGGGGGGAGAACCTCTGGGGGAATTTAGGATGGAAAAGGACCCGGGGGTCCTAGTAGATGACAGGCTCAGCAATGACATGCAATGCCAAGCTGCTGCTAACAAAGCAAACAGAATATTGGCATTAAAAAAGGGATCAACTCCAGAGATAAAAAAATAATTCTCCCACTCTACAAGACTCTGGTCCGGCCGCACCTGGAGTATGCTGTCCAGTTCTGGGCACCAGTCCTCAGGAAGGATGTACTGGAAATGGAGCGAGTACAAAGAAGGGCAACAAAGCTAATGAAGGGTCTGGAGGATCTTAGTTATGAGGAAAGGTTGTGAGCACTGAACTTATTCTCTCTGGAGAAGAGACGCTTGAGAGGGGATATGATTTCAATATACAAATACCGTAATGGTGACCCCACAATAGGGATAAAACTTTTTTTGTGGAACGGAGTTTAATAAGACACTTGGCCACTCATTAAAATTAGAAGAAAAGAGGTTTAACCTTAAACTACGTAGCGGGTTCTTTACTGTAAGAGCGGCAAGGATGTGGAATTCCCTTCCACAGGCGGTGGTCTCAGTGGGGAGCATCGATAGTTTCAAAAAACTATTAGATAAGCACCTGAATGACCACAACATACAGGGATATACAATGTAATACTAACATATAATCACACACATAGGTTGGACTTGATGGACTTGTGTCTTTTTTTCAACCTCACCTACTATATATATATATATATATATATATATATATATATATACATACATACATATGTGTGTGTGTGTGTGTGTATGTGTGTGTATATATATATATATATATATATATATATATATATATGTATACATACATATATATATATATACATATATATATATATATATATATATATATATATATATATATATATATATATATATATATATACACATATACATATACACATACTGTTATTTCCCCTTAATACCGATTTAAGAACACAGCTGGGTCACTTCCACATTCGCCATGTTTCATCAGAGCGGCAATTCTCAGTAGCGAATCTTCCATCAGGTTTATGTAAAAATTCCATATGTTTTATTCTTTATCAGTTTTCATATAAAGTCATATAAATTCAGCAAGATACAAGTGAACTTTGAACTCATTCCAAACATCTGCACGTGGTCGGTACATTTTTTTAATTTTACAAGAGATTTATATGCCTTGCCTTTTTTTTTTGCCCTGACAGAAACTGGTTGAGTGAGTTATTTCAAGACAGATTAATAGAATGCAATATTGTTCACATTTTCTAGAAACATTATGTAGTTCCACTTATAGCCACAAGATGTCAACACAAAGCTACCTAAATGACACTGTATACCAGCCTTTCCCATCCCTTTTTATAAGAGCCCTTTCACACTGGGGCGGTTTGCAGGCGCTATTGCGCTAATAATAGCACCTGAAAACCGACCCGAAAGTGCCGCTGCTTTGTCTCCAGTGTGAAAGCCCCGAGGGCTTTCACACTGGAGCGATGCGCTGGCAGGACGGTAAAAAAAGTCCTGCTAGCAGCATCTTCAGAGCGGTGAAGGAGTGTATACCGCTCCTTCACCGCGCCTGCCCATTGAAATCAATGGGACGGCGCGGCTATAGCGCCGGCAAAGCGCCTCAGCAGAGGCGCTTTGCGGTGGTTTTTAACCATTTCTCGGCCGCTAGCGGGGGATAAAACCGCCCCCGCTAGCGGCCGCATACTGACGGTAAAGCGCCGCTTACAATAGCGGTGCTTTACCGCCGCCGCCGCCGCCACCATTTGAAAGGGCTCTAAGGGGGAACCAATAGCTTTCAGGTCTCAGGGAACCCCTGCTAATAATGACTGTATCTATAACTCATGGTACATTCACGTGACCAGTAAGTTGCAATTATTGCATTAGAATAAATAATATGAGATGGGGCATATTTAGTGTATTTGTCACCCAGGGCTACTCTGTACAACATAAATTAATGAAATGAATAATGGCCAGAAAATATTCACAGACAGTGAAACGTGTAGTGTTCCCTCACATTGGTGGAGAAATGCCTACTATGAGGCTTAAAATAAAAGTGTCCCCCTACATTGGTGGTTGCCAACTGTCCCAAAATTACCAGGACAGTCACGGTTTTTATAAAGCTTTTCCGACACAACTTTGTACAAACTGTTACCAGGAGTAGCAGAGAGCAGTACACACAGGGGCACGTCTCTGCAAAGCCCTGACTCTCCGCTAAGTGAGGGGGGTACAGGGTTAGGGAGAGGGTGTCGGTGATTCGGAGGGGCTCGGGAACACACGAAGGGGGGAACAAAGAGGCAAGGAGAGATCTTGCACCAATCGCAGGGCTGCCCATGATGTCATTCTCTGGCCAGAATTCATCTTTGTTACCTCCAATCTCTAAAGAGGAGGGGTTTATAACCACCAATCACAGAGCTCTAATATGCTGCAACTTACCCCTCCACACTCCAAATATGCAATCTACATCCATACTCCCCTCAATTATATAACCCCCCCCCCCAAATATATATCCCCATTATAAAAACCCTGCAATGTGAGGTGTACCACATTACATATACACCCCCAGTTACAGTATCTCACAAAATTGAGTACACCCCTCACATTTTTGTAAATATTTTCTTCTATCTTTTCATGTGACAACACTGAAGAAATGACACTTGTCTACAATGTAAAGTAGTGAGTGTACAGCTTGTATAACAGTGTAAATTTGCTGTCCCCTCAAAATAACTCAACACACAGCCATTAATGTCTAAACCACTGGCAACAAAAGTGAGTACCCCCCTAAGTGAAAATGTCCAAATTGGGCCCAATTAGCCATTTTCCCTCCCCGGTGTCATGTGACTCCTTAGTGTTACAAGGTCTCAGGTGTGAATGGGGAGCAGGTGTTTTAAATTTGGTGTTATCGCTCTCACTCTCTCATACTGGTCACTGGTAGTTCAGCATGGCACCTCACGGCAAAGAACTCTCTGAGGATCTGAAAAAAAGAATTGTTGATCTACATAAAGATGGCCTAGGCTATAAGAAGATTGTTAGGACCCTGAAACTGAGCTGCAGCACAGTGGCCAAGACTATACAGCGGTATAACAGGACAGGTTCCACTCAGAACAGGCCTCGCCATGGTCGACCAAAGAAGTTGAGTGCACGTGCTCAGCGTCATATCCAGAGGTTGTCTTTGGGAAATAGATGTATGAGTGCTGCCAGCATTGCTGCAGAGGTTGAAGGGGTGGGGGGTCATCCCTCAGTGCTCAGACCATACGCCGCACACTGCATCAAATTGGTCTGCATGGCTGTCATCCCAGAAGGAAGAATCTTCTAAAGATGATGCACAAGAGAGCCAACACACTGGAACCATGTCCTGTGATCCAATGAGACCAAGATACATGTATTTGGTTCAGATGGTGTCAACCGTGTGTGGCAACAACCAGGTGAGGAGTACAAAGACAAGTTTGTCTTGCCTACAGTCAAGCATGGTGGTGGGAGTGTCATGGTCTGGGGCTGCACGAGTGCTGCCGGCACTGGGGAGCTACAGTTCATTGAGGGAACCATGAATGCCAACATGTACTGTGACATACTGAAGCAGAGCATGATCCCCTCCCTTCGGAGACTGGGCCGCAGGGCAGTATTCCAACATGATAACGACCCCAAACACACCTCCAAGATGACCACTGCCTTGCTTAAGAAGCTGAGGGTAAAGGTGATGGACTGGCCAAGCATATCTCCAGACCTAAACCTTATTGAGCATCTGTGGGACATCCTCAAATGGAAGGTGGAGGAGTACAAGGTCTCTAACATCCACCAGCTCTGTGATGTCATCATGGAGTGGAAGAGGACTCCAGTGACAACCTGTGAAGCTCTGGTGAACTCCATGCCCAAGAGGGATAAGGCAGTGCTGGAAAATAATGATGGCCACACAAAATATTGACACTTTGGGCCCAGTTTGGATATTTTCACTTAGGGGTGTACTCACTTTTGTTGCCAGCGGTTTAGACATTAATGGCTGTGTGTTGAGTTATTTTGAGGGGACAGCAAATTTACACTGTTATACAAGCTGTACACTCACTACTTTACATTGTAGACAAGTGTCATTTCTTTGACTGTATATACACTTCCCAATTATAAAAACTCCAGAATGTGGGGTCTACCACATTACATACACCCAACAATATGTACACCCCCAAATATATACACACCCCACATTTTATACGCTGCCATTTATATACCCCAAGGTAAAAAAAAAAAAAAAAACACCCCCTAATTATATACACCACACATTAAAAACATTCCAATTATGTACACCCCAATTATATAAACCCCATGATTATATACATCCAGCAATTATATACACCCCAATTTTAAACACCCCTCAGTTATATACACTCCAGATATCATACACATCTACAATTATATAGACCACACATTATATACACCCCCCTGTTAAATACACATCACAACATATACAGTACGTCCCCGAGTATATACAGTATACCCCTAAATTATAAACACCCCAAATTATATACACAACACATTGCATACACCTCCTATTATAATCCCCCTACATTATATACAGTACAACCCATACCATATTCATATCCCCAATATTTATACTCCACGCCACATTATTTCAAATGACTGCTCCGCCCATAACTAAAGTGCATTCTCCACCTACGATGGTTTGCTGGATACACAGCAAAGAAAAGATGTCCCTGTAATTTTTTTTGAAATGTGGGTAATTATGCCTTACATTGATGGTTAGTAAAGTGGCCCCTTACATTGATGGTTAGTAAAGTGGCCCCTTACATTGATGGTTAGTAAAGTGGCCCCTTACATTGACAGTGGCGGCCCATCAATAGGGGAGCAGGGTCTTAACTTTTGTCAAGTGGTTTTATTTTATTTTACTTGAAATGTGGATGAGATTGGCCTACTGTGATGGGCACAGTGAGGCTGCAATTGATGGGCACAGTTTTATCTAGCAGTAATCATAATTGCCTGATAAATGGCTATTTACAGTCCTGCATTACTAACAGGTTAATTTTTCAGTTTGTTTGCACCCCCCCCCCCAAAAAAAAAAATTTTGAGCACTAGCCGCCACTGCATTTGGTGGTTAGTAAAGTGGCCCCTTACATTAGTAGTTAGTGCAGTTGCCTCTTGGCGGTTAGTAAAGTGCTTGGTAGTTAGTGAAGTAGCCCCTTACATTGGTAATTAGTAAAGTGGCCCCTTACATTGATGGTTAGTAAAGTGGCCCCTTACATTAGTAGTTAGTGCAGTTGCCTCTTGGCGGTTAGTAAAGTGCTTGGTAGTTAGTGAAGTAGCCCCTTACATTGGTAGTTTGTAAAGTGACCCCTTACATTGATGGTTAGTAAAGTGGCCCCTTACATTGGTAGTTTGTAAAGTGGCCCCTTACATTTATGGTTATTAAAGTGGCCCCTTACATTGATGGTTAGTAAAGTGGCCCCTTACATTGATGGTTAGTAAAGTGGCCCCTTACATTGATGGTTAGTAAAGTGGCCCCTTACATTGGTAGTTTGTAAAGTGGCCCCTTACATTGATGGTTAGTAAAGTGGCCCCTTACATTGATGGTTAGTAAAGTGGCCCCTTACATTGATGGTTAGTAAAGTGGCCCCTTACATTGGTAGTTTGTAAAGTGGCCCCTTACATTGATGGTTAGTAAAGTGGCCCCTTACATTGATGGTTAGTAAAGTGGCCCCTTACATTGATGGTTAGTAAAGTGGCCCCTCACATTGATGGTTAGTAAAATGCCCCCCTTACATTGATGGTCAATGAAATGCTCCCTTATATTAGTGATCAGTGGGAGAAGGATCCCCTGTCATTGGTGTCAGTGGTTACTATTTCTAGGGGCAGAAATTGGTCATTGCTCACGGAACCTTAGCTCCTTCTTGAGGAACCCTGATTTTTCAGTGGTCTACCTTTTATGATCATTACAGGGGCATATTGCATTTTTATATTAAATTTATATCATGGGTAATGCAAAAAAGTGCAGGTCTACTTCTGGGTGTCCTGGCCCTTGTTGGTTTGGAGTGGGGGTGAAGGATGTACAGTATGTGGAAATATATAACTGTATTTATTTTTACGGAATTGAAATTTGAATCCGATTGGTGGAGTAAGTCAATGTGGCAGCTCTTATTTCAGACATATCATTAAATGGAGGCCCATCGTCTATAATTTACAGACTTTTGCATGTTTCCCAAATCTAGCCAGTCGGTAAAATATTCTCAGTCAAAAGAGGAGGACTTTTGTTGGGGGATTCCATTGTTCAAAGTAGAAATCATTGTCAGATTCTGGTTAGAGAAGTGCAGTGGGAAGAACATGTTCTCCTTACCCTGCCTGCAAACAAAGACTTGTAGTGTTCTCCTTCCAGTCTGCAAACTTCCCTTTTGGGTCATCACTTTTCAGCTGTGTCTTCAGAACTTCTCTCATGTTGCTCCCCTTTCCTGGAACTCCCCCAAACATACCCGCCTAGTTTTTAGAAATGAAGATCACAACTTTTTTAATCTTAAACTTTCTGTTTTGTGGGCCTTTTTTCCAATAATGTTCATTTCTAGGGTTTCTGTTTTTCGTGTATACTTAAGCCTGCCCCTTAATACACCAGACACAGCTGTATGTTTTTTTTTAAAAAAATTGTATAAGTACCTAAATCTGTCTTTATATCAGCTGCTCGTACAGCAGAGCTCCAGCTGGGAGAAGAAGGGGAAGCACAATGGACCAAACAGGCTTCTGCTTCATGCACATGTGCTGAAAGCTGACAGGGAACTCACTGATAGGGCAGTGACCAGGGGGGGAAATCAAATCAGTGTGTGGCTGCTCATTTATTGTCCAACCACAGGCTGGGGGTGGAGGATGTGACCCAACAGTAGTGCAGCCTTTCTCAACCTTTTTGACACAGCGGAACCCTTGAAATAACTGTCCGGTCTCAGGGAACCTCTGCTAAAAATTACTAGATCTACAACCGCTTTGCATGCTGTATGAGGACAACGTTTTCCTTTCCCTGGCTCATTGCTGTTGTGGATGGGCCTTTACCTCCTCCTCTGAGTGGCCCGATGCCTGTGACGTTGCCCCTTACCTTCCTCGGTGGGGATTGGTGGGTATGCCATTTGTGAGTCGTGCCTGTCAAGTGCTGTAATCTGTGCATGCGTAACATGTAATCTTATGGTGAGGCTTTCATGGTTTTCCTGACGAAGCAACAGTCGGCTGCGAAACATGCAGAAATTAACCACTAAGGTATATCAGCATCAACTTGCATAATTTATTTGAAAAATATTTAATTTTTTGATGATGATTGCACTTTATTGTAACATTTTTCAATGTTAGACCCAATAAGCCTTTTTTTTTTTATCCACTACCGGGCCAAATTTTGACACTTCTTTCATATATGTAAAAATCTGTGTTTTTTTTGCTAGAAAATTACTTAGAACCCCAAAACATTATATATATATATATATATATATATATATATATTTTAATTTATTTATTTTTAGCAGAGGACCTAGAGGGAAAAAAAAGCTGCCGTTGCAATTTCTTATGTCACATGGTATTTGTGCAGAGATTTTTTTTTAAACGCCAGTTTTTGGGCATAAAGACACTTTAATGAACTAAAAAGAAAACAAAAACACAATATATAACACAATTTTTTTTATACAATATAAAAGATGATGTTATGCCAAGTAAATAGACACCCAACATGTCATGCTTTAAAATTGGGCACGCTCGTGGAATGGTGCCAAACTACAGTGCTTAAAAATCTCCATAGATGCTTTAAAAATTTCTACAAGTTACCAGTTTAGAGGAGGTCTAGTACTAGAATTACTGCTCTTGCTCTGACTTTCGTGGCAATACCTCACATGTGTGGTTTGAACACCGTAATATAAATATATGACCTACTGTAGTTATGCATTAACCACTGCACACAAACACAGTGCGCTTTAAAAAATGTATTTTACAAATGATTATAACATTTAAAATTTTTTTTTTTTTTTTTACACTGTCACTTTAATTTTTTTTATCACTTTTATTGCTATCGCAAGGAATATAAAAATCTCTTTTTGATAGCAAGACAGGACCTCTTTATAGAGAGATCTGTCCACAAATCTCCCCTCTACCTTTAAAAACAAAGTATTAAAAAAAAAAAAAGTTTGATCTTTTGCTATAAAAAAATAACAATAAATAAAAAGCCTTGTTTACATGCCGGAGGAACCGGTGTCATTCCAGTCTTCCAAGGCCATAGATATGAGTGGAGGCCATCCTGCCTTCACTCATCTCTTTACCAATCCACCGGCGGCGCGGGATTGGTCCTAGACTTCACCAAATCGGTCAGGTAAGCCTTGGAACCACCTTCTAAAAGTGATCCAGTAGTGAATTCGCCACTCAGACCACTTTAATCTTGTAGAAAATCACCATCTGAAATAAATAATACTGGGGGTTTTGGCATATTGCTGCAGCCATAACCCTGGCATTCCACTGTCCAACCAGGATGTTATTTGTCTATGGCCCGGTTGGCAAGTGGTAAATAGAATCATATAATAACCATTTTTTTCCTTTTAAAATTTTTGTGTTGCCTCACTTATAATACATGGCCTTTAAAGTCCCGTAGTGTGGTAGAAGGTTTTTTTCCCTTCTTGCAGTTCTCTTGTATCTCTACAACTCATGATACATTAGTGTGATTGTCAGTGGGAAGAATACTCCTTACATTTGTGGTCATTGGGAAGAATGTTCTCCTTACAGATGGTTGGAAAGATCAATGGTGTCAGTAGAAACTTATCTGAAAGGCACAAATTATGTTTTGTTCAAGGAACCCCTAGCAACCTCTGGAGGAACCCTACAGTTCCATGGAGTCCTAGTTGAGAAACCCTGCAATAGTTCTTCATTGCAGTAGAGAAGAGTCAGGTCAACAACTGGGCTGTTTGGTCTTGGCAAGACTAAACAGAAATATATATAAATTGGCAGGTAGAACAGCCCCAATAAATGTATTGCAGCCATAAATGTGTCTATGTGCCTTAAGTTCAACTTTAAGCACCTAGTCATGCGAACTTCATTAACAAATATGGCAGTAGAGTGGTACTGAAAACCTTGGAGGCTGTCAACTGGCCACAATTGAATGGTGTCGTCTTCCCACTATGTCAGTTTGTCAAGTTTCTGCCCTTTTTGAGCTGGTGTCCAAGACATTGCAGAACAACCTGACCTCAACTGAACGTTTGTAAGATAATTAGGGGCATCAACTGCCACGGCCTGACTGTCCAATACATTGGTGCCAGCTTCACTTATGGTCTTGTGGTTGAAATTAACCCAGTCACACCAACATTGTCCCATAGTGTAAAGGTCAGTATAGCAGCAAAGGGAGGAGCAACGTCATATTAAGACTCTTGGAATGAGATGGACAAGCCATATCCGGATATGTTGGATGCACATGGTGTATGTTAAAATGTAATACCCATTCTATGTTCTTATTCTGTACAGGTTTTGGGTACTAAAAATTGGGACAGTCCTTTAGTCTAGATTAGGAGGTCCAGAACATCACACACGCTCATTATTTTGAATGCGACAGTTGGCCAAATAGTGACAGATGCTGTAAAGTGCAAATACAATGCAGACTGAGGCCAATATACAGGACAGTGACCCCAAAAGATAGAGAGACATTCTCTTCTCGGCAGGGAATCGGACCAGGCACGTGAAGGGCCCAGGGCACAGGTAGGTAGAGCATTCAATGGGGTCACCAGACACCATCGGCAGATGCCACCACATCAAGAAGTAGAGGAATGTCAGTTCCCCCACCAGCCGCAGGAAGATGCAGAACATGTAGAGGACAAGTAAGGTTCTCTGATGGTGAAAATCAAGCACCAAATCCTTGTGGGCAACATCCGATGACCATGTCCCTATCAAAGGCCCATTCGGGTGGTCAGCTTTGTTTTTCATGGCAGATTTGGTGAGGTTGTGCCGGAGCTGGGAGGTGAAAAGCTCCATGAGTAGGACAGAAATCACAAAGAAGACGTAGGCGCTGTTCCACAGGGAGACAATGGGCACACTGAAGTGGTTGCTGAAACAAGCTTTCCGGCAGAACTCAGAGGTTTGGTTGCCTTGGCAGTCAAAGTCTAAGTCCAGTTTGCCCCAGGGGAGCTCAGACACGTAGAGAGCAAGAAGACGGACCACAGCAAAACCAAACCACATGGTCCTCCCCGTATAGTCTGTGGTGGCCTCCAGAGCTGTGCGGAGGATCGGGATGAGGCCAGTGACCATCGCCATCTATAATACAGAAAAAAAAAATGCGTTAGTTAAAAAGGGGCACATCACTTTTTCTAATTACCATCCTGAAGGGAACCTCTAAGCATTGAAACATGGATGCTACCATTACTGATGTTTTAGGGGTGTATGATTTGGGCTAATCATCTTTGTCTCCCATCAGAACCAGAACTCTTAAATAATAGGTTTATATAAATTTTATAAGTGTTTCATGTAGACGAACAATATCCTGAACCTAGGGATTTCAGAACTCTATAATGGGACAATTAGGAGGTCGAAGCTTCTCCTGGCGCATCAATTTCTAAGGAACAATACATCCAGCCAGACCAGATGTCTCAGAATTTATACTGTTTATCTATAACCCTAAACAATCATTTCTTTGTTTCTATTATTCATTCTACTTCTCTCCCTTCCAGTCTTGGATCATAGAGCAGTGGTCCTGCTTCCAGAACCGGGGTATCAGGCTTTTTGTGGCATTTAGAATGTGTAGGGTACATGTGTCAATACGGCCCACCATTGTCATACAAAGCTCACACCTCTCCTTCAGCTGCAATAGCCACCTCATTTTCACCCCCACCTTGTCTCAGCAGTAGGCAGCAGAGAGGAGGACAAAACTCCTCCTACAGGTTCTGTCTCTCCTCGTATCCACCTCCTCTGGTCCTAGCATTCATCAGACTCCTGCAGCTAACTCCAGCCTTCCTCTGGTCTTCCTCCAGACCCTGCACTTTCTGCTGCCCAGGTCCACCCCCAGCAGAAGTACAAGGCAAGGGGGGGGGGGTGCACTGTGATGTGAGGGTGTGGGGTGCTCTGGACATCTAGTTTTACAGATACAACCGGCCCTTTGAGAGCAACCATAATGCTGATGCGGCCCCTGGTGTAGGGTAATATTTCTGTATGCCTTAAAAGATGAGGGGGTGTCATGAAATAGGTAGTCCAGGGGTGTAAATTGTACAGGTCTGAGGGTCTTTTTTTTTTTTTTATTCAAGGTGATATTGCCCTACAGAATTTTTGTATCTTAGGGCAGGACCACCAGAAATGCATAAAATTCTAGGCTCGCCCCATTAGGATATTTCCCCATGACCAAAATACAGATTCGCCTCAAACTCAGTGGCAGCTGGTGGGGTTTTTTTTGTGGGGGGAGGGGTTGTTTGCCCCCCCCCCCCCCCCAGTCGGCCGGTGTCCCTTCCATGCTGTCGGTCAGTTCACCTATTGCTTTAGGTTTCTTTTGCCCCGGTCTTAGTCGAAGCAGAAGATGAGAAACATTAGGCTTGATGATCATCAGTCTTAATGAACTATATTGCTACATTTTTACAGCCAAACTCTGGCTCACCCCTCAAACCTGTGCTCCTACCCAGAGGCGCCCCCTGATGCATGCTTTGTTGTCTTTAAAAGTATCGTTTTCAGGTCAGTCAATAGATGCACAGAATCATCTTCCACTCCAAGTTCTCCTGACAGTGGGCAGTCCCGGATGACGCAGAGAGAGCATTGCTAACCTGAAGATGTCAACACAGCTCTGTGCATCCAAGTTAAGGTTGTCAAACTCAATTGTGGGCCTCATCAGCATTATGGTTGCCCTCAAAGGGCCAGTTGTATCTGTACAACTAGATGTCCAGTGCACCCCCCCCCCAATCAGAAGTCAAGTGTCCCCATCCTTCCTTACATCATCATTATACTTACCAACTTTCTGAGATGAGAATGAGGGACACTCATAAGAAAAAATATGCATTAATAGGATGCACCCCTTGCCACACCCCCTTACAAAGGAGAATTAATACGCAAAAAATGATTGGTTAAACCTACAAATGCCTTTTTTTTACCACTACTATTCCTTTATATTGGCTTTTGAAATGTACAAATGCAGCAATTTAGAAATGGGATGAAAGCTTTAACACTGTAAAACACTTTTTGATCGACAAATGGTGCATTTTTAATACAGGTATATACATCAGACCAAAATGAGGGACACAAGAGGAGGAAAGAGGAACATTCCCAAATCAGGGACAGTCCCTCGAAATCAGGGACAGTTGGGAGGTATGCATCATGGTGCACCCCCCCCCCCCTTACCTTGTGCTGCTGTCGGAAAGAAGCTAGAGGCGGCGCTGGGAAGCATCAGGGTCTGGGAGGAGGACAAGAGGAGGGCTGCACAGAGTGGCACAGGATCTGTAGGAGGAGCTCTGTCCTCCTCTCTGCTGCCAACTGCGGAGACAAGGTAGGGGTGGAGACGAGGGGGGTGCCGCAGCTGCAGGGGAGGTGTGAGGACCACATGAAATGGACTAGCGGGCCAGATTCAG
>NC_133329.1:57338645-57458142 GCF_042186555.1 Aquarana catesbeiana
GGTTCCGCCGGACCTTTTCTGCCGGAAAGTCCGGTCGTGTGTACGCGGCATTAGATAGAGAAAGGAGCTCAGTCTTCAGGCAGTGCAGAATAATTTTGGCGAGGAGCATTAGATAACAGGAAGAGCAGTGTCCTCCCACAGAGCAGAGGTTATCTGGAAAGGAAAGTTAGGCATTAGATAGTTATATTTGGCTTCTGCATGTAGAAGGACTTAACACTGTGACCACAACTAACTGTCAACTCCAGACCTATAACCTTCATTATATCTTTTTTAGGGACTGAAGCCGATGGATTTCAATGGCCTGGCAGACCCCTATGTGAAGATTCACCTTCTTCCTGGAGCATGCAAGGTAAAGACGATGTCATAAATGTCTAATGTGATGTCCTCTCCCCTGTCTGTCACTGAAAGGAGTACAACTTCCCAGCCAACTACCCACATGTCATCTGTGACTCCTCACCCTTCCATCCTCTCTGCCCACCATGGATATCCTCCACCATTAGAAAGCATGGCCAATGTAGCAGTTGGCCTTCCTATATTACCTGCAGATGTTCCCTCCCAAAAACCGAACCCCAAGACCAACCCAGTAGGTCCAATCACCATTTAGGACACACACATGCACAGTCATGGATTCTCCCCAAATTTTCTTCCAATCACATACACATGTAAAGAGAAATTGTTATCTGTTGATAAAATCAACCCCAGCACAGCCACATCATAATCAAACACTGCTCAACCTAGTTACATTGTTTGCAGATATTAGACCATGTAAAGCTACACTATATTTTTCCCATATACACTGTAAGGCAAAAGTTTGTGAACATCTGACCATCACATCTTTATGAATTTGTTGGAAATCTCATTCCAAAACCATAAGAATTATTGTGGAGTTGTGCTCTACTTTGTGGCTTTACAACCTTCACTCTTCTGGGAAGGCTCAAGATTTTGGAGTGTCTAGAGAATTTTGTGCACATTCAGCCAAAAGAACATTTGTGAGAACAGGTACTGATGATGGATGAGAAGACCTGCCTCGTAACTGGGGTTTCAATACATGTTAGATAAGAAGACCTGGATCATAATTGGTGTTCCAGTTTATCCCAAAAGTGTTCAGTGGGGTTGAGGTCAGGGCTCTTGAGGGCACTTGAGGTCATCCACACCACCTCCACACCAAATTCGTCAAACGGTGTCTTTATGGAGCTGGCTTTGTACGCAGGGCCACTGTCATGCTGGAACAGAAAAGGGCCTTCTCCAACATGTTACCACAAAGTTGGAAAAGCACAATTATCTCCAATGTCTTTGGGAATTTGTGCCCATTTTTGAGGTCAGGTAATGATGTTGGATGAGCAGACCTGGGCCGTAATTGGAGTTCAAATTCATCCCAAAGGTATTCAGTAGGGTTGAGGTCAGGGAATTTGAGGTCATCCACACCTCCTCCACACCAAATTCATCAAACCATGTCTTTATGGAGCTGACCTTTGTACACAGGGGCACAGCCATGCTGGAACAGAAAAGGGCCTTCACCAAACCATAAGGGTGAAAGAGCACAATTGTCTGTATTGTCTTTGTATCCTGTAGCATTAACAGTACCCTTCACACCAGAACTCAATCATTTGGAGGGGGGGGTCCACATATTTTTTTCGTACAAAGCTAATCTTTTGAGCATGTACTGTACAATATCTTTTCCTCTCGGTAAACTCACCCCTCTTGAATACTAATTAGCAAATCTTCATACAAGCCTTCAGATCCAATTTCAAGATATCAGGTGCAGTTCTGTAACAATGCCACTTCTCTCTGTGCCCAAAGTCTCATTATACCAAAACTTTTCGTGCCGCGTTTGTGATCCGCACCTCGGGCCCAGTGTGACATAACTCCTGGCTGTGTGTCAGGCAGGATACATTAACAGAACGCCTGTGGTGCAGCCGAGAAAAATCAATCACAGGGCCAGCTTCAAAGGCCGCCATTAATAAATTACATTTTCAGAAATTGCCTTGGTTTTTAGAGTGTAAATATGTAACAGTTCCAGGCATAGTAATAAGATTAAAAAAAAGGTCAGATATAGGCACACCGCCGTGCTTGGATTCAGCTGCACCAAAAGCGGTGGGAGAGCAAGCGGATGGTGATTATGAGCAGCTGGGGCAGCGGCCAAATAAATGGACCTGTTTTGTGCTGCATGGGATAAACCAATTACAGTTTGAAGTCCAAAGTTTCACACGTTTGTATCGCTTTATTGTCTTATATTGCTCATTGTATGATTTCTGTCTGAATCTTTTTTTTTCTTGGAAATGTTTTAAAATACATTTATCTCTGTGAATATGATGCTTCCTGCCCTCTACTTGCAGTGCCCTGTGTTGACAGAGGTGAGTAATAGCCAAACCCCTAAGCACAAAAGCCTCCTCACACAGACTTGTATTTAAGAGAAGGGGAGGGGCTATGTCTAACCAGGTGTGGTACTCAGTGGTGTATTTAGGTTTTGTGCTGCCCTAGGCCTGAATAAACTCGTGCACCCCTAATTTAATTATGGCCCACCCTTTCCTGTCAAGGCCACACCATTTCCTCTTTAAGACCCACCCTGTAATCTGTAAACCACACCCCTTCCTCTTTAGGCTTCACCTTTTCCTCTCAGAGCTCCACCTCTTCCTCTCTGTACATTAAAAATGGGTACCAAGTGCCTACTTGTATATTTTGTTGTTCTGTTTACCATTTCAAATGTTGTATCTATTATTTTCAGTGCAGCCTCATCAGTGCCCATTAGTGCAGCCCTATCAGTGCAGCCTTATCAGTGCCCATCAGTGCAGCCTCATCAGTGCCCATCAGTGCAGTCTTATCAGTGCTCATCAGTGTAGCCTTATCAGTGCCTTTCAGTACAGTCCCATGAGTGCATCGTATCAGGGGTGCTGCCTTATCAGTGCCCATCAGTGCAGCCTTAGCAGTGCCCATCAGTACAGTCCCATCAGTGCAGCCTTATCAGTACCCATCAGTGCAGGCTTATCAGTGCCCATTGGTACAGTCCCATCAGTGCAGCCCCATCAGTGCAACCTTATCAAGTCCCATCAGTGCAGGCTTATCAGTGCCCATCAGTACAATCCCATCAGTGCTGCCTTATCATTGCCCATCAGTGCTGCCTTATCATTGCCTTATCAGTGCCCATCAGTGCGGCCTTATCAGTGCCCATCAGTACAGTCCCATCAGTGCAGCCTTATCAGTACCCATCAGTGCAGGCTTATCAGTGCCCATCGGTACAGTCCCATCAGTGTCCATCAGTGCAGCCTTATCAGTGCCCATCAGTGCAGTCCCATCAGTGCAGCCCCATCAGTGCAGCCTTATCAAGTCCCATCAGTGCAGGCTTATCAGTGCCCATCAGTACAGTTCCATCAGTGCCCATCAGTGCAGCCCTATCAGTGCCCATTAGTGCAGCCTTATCAAGTCCCATCAGTACCCATCAGTGCAGGCTTATCAGTGCCCATCAGTACAGTCCCATCAGTGCAGCCTTATCAGTACCCATCAGTGCAGTCCCATCAGTGCCCATCAGTGCAGGCTTATCAGTGCCCATCAGTACAGTCCCATCAGTGCAGCTTTATCAGTGCCCATCAGTGTAGCCCAATCAGTGCAGCTTTATTAGTGCCCATCAGTACAGTCCCATCAGTGCCCATCTCACTGAGTTCTGGTTACAGAGTGCAATAGGTCTAACAATCATATTTAACATACGTACCAGCCTTTCATCCAGGTCTCCGGGACACAGTTAAACCACCCACAGTCAACCTCAGGCCCACCCAGACCCTGTTCACTTGCCAAAGTGGCTAGCTCAACCCCCCACCTCACACAGACTGTCCCCTCGCAGCCTCCAATCATCATAATGAATGCTTCAGGGCTTGTTCACACCTGGTGTGGTGCAGGAATGCGTGCAAAATTGAGCATTTTCCCGCACCGCAAAGAAACGCACTGCCTTTTGCAGACATGCACAGGTGATATTAATTAATTCTTAATGGCACCCCCATTCATCTAGCAAACATGCACACTTTCATGCCTGCCAAACCACATGGTATCGCAGTACCATGCACTTTAGAGCAGCGCAGTTTTAAAAATCGCGCCGGCACTTTTTTGTTTCCCATGCATAGGGCAGCCCGATAATATTATTGGACTGCCCTAAAATGCAACAAGTGAAAACACGCAAAGAAGCCTGCACGCTCAGATGCACCTCCTGGTGTGAATGAGCCCTTACTGTACTAAGTTACATGTTCAGTAACTCAAAAAAGGGTAACTCTAAACTCAGGACATCACCCAGGACACAGCATTATCGGGACTGAGGTCTAAGATATGGAGCTGTCCCGGAAAATCCAGGACAGTTGGCATCTATGATTTAGACCCCCAATGCAAAATCTGTAACGTGACAGTGAAGGTAAGCCTAGGAAACTAAAGGTTCTTAGTACAAAGGGTGACTGTAAATTCAGGATATTGCCCAAGCCACAGCAACATCAGGACCAAGGTCCAAGATGCGGGACTGTCCTGGCAAATCTGGGACAGTTGGCACCTTTGATTTAGTCACCCAATACAAAAGCTGTAACAGCACAGTGAAGGTAAGCCTAGGAAATGAGAGGTTGTTAGTACAAACCTGTGACTTTAAACAGGCGGTAAATCCGACTGTACTACATTTCCATGTGCCCGAATTTCATGGGTCACTGTTTTTCTTTAAATATCCTTCTGTGTGCCCTGAATATCAACCCGTGCCATGCCAGCTGCTCTTTATCCTTGGCAAAGCTGGCTGGGCTGTGTGTGTTTAACTACTCTACATTTTACACTTAATCCTTTATTCCGATACTTGCTTCCCCATAATCACCCGCCACTCGCCTAAGAGCGGTCTGTGTGCTGCATCAGGACCCTGATTAATGAGGCTACCTCTGTGTTCGCCTATTAATGCCTTTTTTGTGTGCTAATCTAATCAGGGCAGTCTCCGCTGTTCGATTCTGGACTCCCCTAGCCGTGCCTCGATCAATGCTAATCATATAATATATTGCTCTGTGCCGTTTGTCCGAGACCACAGGGGCCAGGTGTTGCGATAAAAAATGGCAGATGGTGCAACGATTGGCCTATGAGGTCATTGCTCATAAATTTAGAGGAAACAAATGAGAGAAAAACAAATACATTTAAAGGAACATTTTACCCTAAATTAAAGCAGACCTATCCTATGCTAAGTAAATGTTATGTTAAAGGTCTTACTGGATAAATAAAACGTAATAAAATGCTGAAATGTCTTTCTTGAAGAAAAGGTTGTTTCAGATTTGCTTCAGTTACCAAAACTCTAGGTAAGTGGGCACATGATCCCTGCTGGTTCCTTCTTAGAATTCTGTTGCTCATCTACCTAACCATTGCCAAGACTTTGCTTGCATTATGCCAACTGTCCTGAGCCTGTGATAGGATTCTGCTTGGACACTGCCTTCCCTAACTTGCTCCTATCCTATGATACTGCCTGAACCCTGCTTACCCTGACCTGAGCCTGTCCTACGATTTTACTGGAACACCACCTACCCTAACCTGAGCCTGTCCTATTATACCTGCTGAACACTGCCTACGCTGACCTGAGCTTGTCCTACGGATTTTGCCTGAGCACCACCTTTCCTAACCTGAGCCTGTCTTACGGGTCTACCTGAACACCACCTGTCCTGAAGTGAGCCTGTCCTACGATTTTACCTGAACACCACCTGTCCTGAAGT
Source organism: Aquarana catesbeiana (assembly GCF_042186555.1). Taxonomy (NCBI): domain Eukaryota; kingdom Metazoa; phylum Chordata; class Amphibia; order Anura; family Ranidae; genus Aquarana; species Aquarana catesbeiana. The sequence goes on from NC_133329.1 coordinate 57,344,351, forward strand.
GAGCCTGTCCTACGACTCTACCTACCGAACACCGTCTGCTCTGACTTCAACCTGTCCTATGATTCTAACTGAAAACCACCTGTCCTACGATCCTACTTGAACACTGCCTGCCCTGGCCATAGCCAGACCTACAGTTATACCTGAGCACTACCTGCCCTGACCTGAGCCTGTCCTAAGATTCTACCTGAACATCACCTATGCTCTGACCTGAGCCTGTCCTACGATTCTACCTGAGCACCACCTGCCCTGACCTGAGCCTGTCCTACAATTATACCTGAGCACTACCTGCCCTGACCTGAGCCTGTCCTACGACTCCACCTGAACACCACCTACCCTAACCTGAGCCTGTCCTACGATTTGACCTGAACACTACCTGCCCTGACTTAAGCCTGTCCTAAGATTCTACCTGAACATCACCTGTGCTCTGACCTGTGCCTGTCCTATGATTCTACCTGAGCACCACCTGCCCTGACCTGAGCCTGTCCTACGATTATACCTGAGCACCACCTGCCCTGACCTGAGCCTGTCCTAAGATTCTACCTGAGCACCACCTGCCCTTACCTGAGCCTGTCCTACGATTCTACCTGAACATCACCTGCCCTGACCTGAGCTTGTCCTACGACTCCACCTGAACATCACCTGCCCTGACCTGAGCTTGTCCTACGACTCCACCTGAACACCACCTACCCTGACCTGAGCCTGTCCTACGATTTGACCTGAACACTACCTGCCCTGACCTAAGCCTGTCCTACAATTCTACCTGAACATCACCTGCCCTGACCTGAGCCTGTCCTATGATTTTAACTAAAAACTGTCTGCCCTGAGCCATTTCTACGATTCTACCTGAACACCACCTACCCTGACCTGAGCCTGTCCTACGATTCTACCTGAACACCACCTGCCCTGACCTGAGCCTGTCCTACGATTCTACCTGAACACCACCTACCCTGACCTGAGCCTGTCCTACGAATCTACCTGAACACCACCTGCCCTGACCTGAGCCTGTCTTGGGATCCTACCTGAACACCACCTGCCCTGACCTGAGCCTGTGCTATGATTCTAACTAAAAACCATCTGCCCTGTCCTGAGCCATTCCTATGATTTTACCTGAACACCACCTACACTGACCTGACCTGAGCCTGTCTTGCGACTCTACCTGAACATCACCTACCCTGACCTGAGCCTGTTCTACGATCCTACCTGAACACTGCCTGCCCTGGCCATAGCCAGACCTATAATGCTGCCTGAACACTGCCGGCCCTGACCTGAGCTTGTCCTATGATTCTACCTAAACATCACCTGAGCCTGTCCTACGATTCTACCTGAGCACCACCTGCCCTGACCCGAGCCTGTCCTACGATTCTACCTGAGCACCACCTGCCCTGACCTGAGCCTGTCCTACGAATCTACCTGAACACCACCTGCCCTGCACTGAGCCTGTCCTACAATTCTGTCTAAACACAACCTGCCCTGACCACACCTGTCTTTTGGTTCCGCCTGAACACCGCCTACCCTGACCTGAGCCTACCTTACAATTCTTCCTGAACTACACCTGCCATGACCGTAGCCTGTCCTACAATTCTGCCTGAACACCACTGACCAGAGCTTATCCTGCTTGAATACCATCTGCCCCGACCAAAGCCTATCCTATGATTTTACCTAAACGTCTCCTTCCCTAGCCTAAACCCAAAGATTGCTTGCTGATATATTATTATTAACAGTGATGGCCAATTCAGGAGACCAGTGCCATGTGTAAACTATAAATATAGCATGTATAATGATTATAAATCCCAATTGTAGGCTGTTTCCTGGTCTAGTGTTTGGTGGATGCTGGAAAGTTAAAATAAGAGATGATCTCTTCTATCATTCTGTCCCCGACATCCCTGGTGCATTGTATATTTGTTTTACACTATGATGACATGGATATGTAAAAGAAAGGGCTGGAACACAGAAAGGTTGTTGGGAACATCCAAAACCCCCAGGTGAATTGTTGTAGGGAAATCTTACTGGACCATCTGAGACATATAAGTAGCCAAGAGCTGACCTAGCATGCGGGTTCCACCTATAGCTAAAATACCACCTTTGGGTGGAGTGGTCATTTAACTTCTTAGGTACAAGAGTACGTCATATCCATGGTGGGTTCCTTTAAAATAAAGATATTTCCCCTCCATTTTTCACCATGAAAAGCTCGTCCTTTTGTTGTTCACACCTCTATGGATTCACGCGATGATCATTTTCTCCCCTTCTAGGCAAACAAGCTGAAGACGCGCACCGTACGAAACAATCTGAACCCCACCTGGAACGAAAGCCTGACTTACTGCGGGATCACCTCAGAAGACATGGGAAAAAAGATTCTACGGTGAGCAGCCAATCAGAATTGGGAATCAAAATAGTTAAATTTGTGGCTCATTAATAGTCTAATACTTTGGCTTTGTTACTTCTTCTAATGCTGCATACACACGGTCGGAATTCCCGTCAAAAGAAATGTGATGGGAGCTTTTGGTCGGATATTCCGACCGTGTGTATGCTCCATCCAACAGTTTCTGTCTGAATTTCCGCCAGCAAAAGATTGAGAGCTGGTTCTCTATTTTTCCGACGGAAAAAGCTCTTGACGGAAATTCCGTTCGTCTGTATGCAATTCCGACGCGCAAAAAACCACGCATGCTCGGAAACAATTCAACGCATGCTCGGAAGCATTGAACTTCATTTTCTCGGCTCGTCGTCATGTTGTACGTCACTGCGTTCTTGATGGTCGAAAGTTCCGCAAACTTTTGTGTGACCGTGTGTATGCCAAGCTTGAGCGGAATTCAGTCGGAAAAACCAAGATTTTTCTGATGGAAATTCTGCTTGTGTGTACGGGGCATTAGTTGCTTCCTTCTGTGCGGTTCAGATGCGTCTTTCTGTCTCCCAGTGGGAATTATTATTTCCTTTATTTATTCCTGCTCTGGGATACGACACAAAGCAAGTCTATCTTTGGATACTATACAATCCTATAAGCAAGTCTTATCCCTGGCAAGCAGAAATAAATAACTGAACTGAATAAAATCAAAATAGAAAACTACAGCATGGAAGCTGCACACAAGATGAGAGGGTAAACCTAAGAAAGTGGAGCCTCCCTTAAAGCCCTGTCCTGTGCTCTGTTTTTTCAGGATCTCTGTGTGTGACGAAGACAAACTAAGTCATAATGAGTTTATCGGAGAGACGAGAGTCCCCCTGCGCAGACTAAAACCCGGGCAGAGGAAGCACTTCAACATCTGTCTGGAGCGTCAGATTCCTGTAAGTGAATAAGTGCGGGCAGGGCCAGGACAAGGGGTGGCTGCCCTGGGCACTGTGGTATCATGTGAGGTGGGGAGGCACCACAAGGAGATTGGGGGGGGGGAGTGGCTATGTGTTGAAAGTGGGAATTTGGGGGGTGGCATGGGGTAAGTATTGCTTTAAAAAGGGAAATTGGGGAGGGGGTGCTTATAGTGTGGATTTAGGGTTATTTGTGTTGTGAGGGGGGGAAGAAGATTTGTGCTAGGAGGGGGGATTTGGGAGGAATTTGTGCTGGGAGGGGGAAAATTTTGAAGTGGGGGTGAGAATATGTGTATTATTAGGATGGGAATTTTTAGGGGTAGAGGGTTTGTGCTAGCCGAGGTGATTTTTTTTGGGGGGGGGGGGCATAGATTTCTGCTGAGAGGAAAGATTTCAGGAGAGGGGTGAATTTTTACTTGGAGGTAGGGGAATTTATACTTGGGGGGGGGGGGGGGGAGCATACAGATTAGTGCTCAGTATTTTTGTTGGGGGATTTTTGCTGACACATACTGGGGGGGGGGGGTGCACAGTTTGGCATGTTTGCCTTGGACTCTAGATTACCTTTTCCTGGCACAAGGTACGGGGACAGGTATAGGCAAGAACTGGAGATACAGATCATAGCTATGAGTAAGCACTTGATATAGTGCGAAACGCGTAAGCTGCCTGTCTGTACACTCTGCCTTTGATGTACTGTATGACATGTTCCTGATTTTAAAATAAAGAAGTTTGGATTATAATTTCCTGGAGTGCGGCTGTCCGGATTTTCCCATTTGCACACAACCCCTCACAGTTACTCTTGTTGGGTGCAGGAACAGGCCCTGCTGTTAACTATTATTTCAGAGGCTGCTTGCCCTCATTTAGTGGCCTGTGAGCACTTGACTCTCCTTGGAGACCTTCCAGACATGATGGGTATTTTTTTTTTTAACACCGCACTACACTGTATTATATACTGTGTACACCGCCTGCACTGTATTATCTTATGTACACCGCCGAATGCACTGTATATTTAGGCTACGCTGAATGCAGAGTATATATATATATATATATATATATATATATATATATATATATATATATATATATATATATATATATACTAGTAGACTGTGTATGTATGTGTGTGTGTGTGTGTATATATATATATATATATATATATATCAAATACACTGCCTGTACTGACTGAATATAGAGTTTACACTGTAACACATGAAAAAGGGGAAAAGGCGGGCCTTTAAATGAAGCGCGCAGTCATCAGTGAGGGGTCAGAAAATTGTATATTTATTGTTTAATAGGATAAAAGTTTCCGTACAAGTTGGCACATAGGTCACAGTAATTCATCTATATTACATGTATTTATATTACATTGGTATTACACATTGCATATACGCTCTACGCATTTCTTGGAGTATTTATATCCACTCTTCAGGAGCAACAATGTGTGTATCTGAAATAGAACATATTAAGTTTCAAGGTCAATGCTTTTGAAAAGAAATTTGAAAAATATAACCGGGGATAAACCCTGGTTAAAAAAAATACTCACAGCTACCATGCAATGGAGGTGCAACAATGAGAGCTGGAAGCTCCCCAAGGGGCATCTTTTCCGGGAGCTGTGGCAGCATTCGGCGCGGACAGGGCCCCCACATGACAACACCGGGGGGCGGACAAAACTCCAAAGGGTGGTGGTGTATATACAGTATATATCAAATACACTGCCTGTACTGACTGAATATAGAGTTTACACTGTATATATAGACTAGGCTGAATGCAGAGTATATATATATATATATATATATATATATATCAAATACACTGCCACTAACTAACCTGCCTGCCTAATCTAACTCAATCTCTCTATCTCCCTCCACTATAACACACTATACGGGGGCTGTGTAAACAGCCTTATATAGTGTGAGGCGTGTGCCCCTGAGGCGCTCGAATTTGCCGCAATCGCCCCATAAAATTTGCTGTTGGGCGAACACCCAATGTTCGAGTCGAACTTGAAGCTCATCCCTACTTGTTGGTAGTATTACTTATTCTATTGTATTGGTTTTAAGAACATATGAGTAAAGCTTGTTGGTGGTCTTCTCCTATGGTATTGGATTTATTGTATTGGTTATACGGACATATGGGTGAAACTTGTTGGTAGTCTTACTTCTATTGTATAGGTTATATCGATATATGGGTGAAACTTTTTAGTAGTCTTACTTCTATTGTATTGGTTATATGGACATATGGGTGAAACTTGTTGGTAGTCTTACTTCTATTGTATAAGTTATACGGACATATGGGTGAAACTTGTTGGTAAACTTACTTTTATTGTATTGGTTATACGGACATATAGGTGAAACTTGTTAGTAGTCTTAATTCTATTGTATAGGTTATATCGATATATGGGTGAAACTTTTTGGTAGTCTTACTTCTATTGTATTGGTTATATGGACATATGGGTGAAACTTGTTGCTAGTCTTACTTCTATTGTATATGTTATATGAACATATGGGTGAAACTTGTTGCTAGTCTTACTGCTTCTATTATATTGGGTTTAGGGGCATATGAGTGAAACCCGTTGGTGATTTTACTTCTTGTATTCTATTGGTTTACCAGACGTATGAGTGAAAGTGTTATGCTCCGTACACACGGTCGGATTTTCCGATGGAAAATGTCCGATCGGAGCGTGTTGTCGGAAATTCCGACCGTGTGTGGGCTCCATCGGACATTTTCCATCGGATTTTCCGACACACAAAGTTGGAGAGCAGGAGATAAAATTTTCCGACAACAAAATCCGTTGTCGGAAATTCTGATCGTGTGTACAGAAATCCGACGGACAAAGTGCCAGGCATGCTCAAAATAAATAAAGAGATGAAAGCTATTGGCCACTGCCCCGTTTATAGTCCCGACGTACGTGTTTTACGTCACCGCGTTCAGAACGATCGGATTTTCCGACAACTTTGTGTGACCGTGTGTATGCAAGACAAGTTTGAGCCAACATCCGTCGGAAAAAATCCTAGGGTTTTGTTGTCGGAATGTCCGAACAAAGTCCGACCATGTGTACAGGGCATTAGTCCTACTTCCTCTATTGTATTGGTTATACGGACATATGGGTGAAACTGGTTGGTAGTCTTACTGCTTCTATTGTACTGTATTAATTTTACGTACTTATAAATAAAGTCCTTTTCCGTAAAAAAAAAAAAAAAAAAAAAAAAGACGTTGTTTTACTGGAATGCGGTCAATCACTGTTTTTTCTGTGCCTTTTGAGATCCAGACACTCATATAAGGTAAGCTGGGATCAGTATTAATAGGTGACATAGATTCGGCTCTCTTCAGCAGTTAGTGACGTGGTGGGGGGGGAGATGGGATCGGCCGTAGGGGCCAGCCATTACTACAGAACGCTTGTAACAAGACAACGCCTAAAAGAAAAGTTCCCATCAGGACGGATTAGAGAGCTCCTGAAGGCAGAGTTGGGATCGGCATTAATAGCAGGGACAGCTTCTACAGGGAAGAGTTCATTTCAGCACTGGAAGCGGGACAGCTCCTAAATAGGAATGGGCTGGGAATGAATGTATAGCGAGCGGAGCTCCTTGGGAAGGGGACGTTCAGCACCACCGGGAGGGACAGCTCCTAAATAGGAATGGGCTGGGAATGAATGTATAGCGAGCGGAGCTCCTTGGGAAGGGGACGTTCAGCACCACCGGGAGGGACAGCTCCTACCAGAGGAAGGACGAGCCGCTAATGGAAGTCAGCACACGCAGATAGAGCCTTACATAAGAACTGTCTTCCTGAATTCTTGTTTTGTGTTTTCTTCTTCTCCTAGCTGGCCTCTCCTTCCTCAATGTCAGCCGCTCTGCGAGGAATTTCGTGTTACCTCAAGGAGGTGAGACCATCTACAATCTTCTTCAGAATTCACTGCTTCACTATAAAGACAGAAAATAAAGATGCTTATATATATAAGTTGGCCCAGTTGTCTCATGCCGGCCGCTGCGAAAAGGCCACGGCCCAGTAGTGGGCCATGGCCCAGTGGTTGATGACCCCTTTATTAAAACACAAACACCCCCTTTCTACTGCAGCAGTACAATAAGAATGTGTACTGCGCGCTCACCCATAGCAGACAATTCGATTTCCGTAGGTTAAAACCTCACTCAGGTTCTGTCGCTGTCGGACACCCCACTGGAAAGACTTTCCTTGCTGCAAGATCAATGTGGACCTCGTTTTTTTTAAACACCTAAACAGTTGTATGACCCCTCTCACCTCTGTGACTCTTACTCCCCCTCCCATCCCACAGCTCACTTCTTTTCCTTATATTAACAACCATCCCAGTCTGAAAACCATTGCTTGGTATGTGTGTGCGTTGTTGTTCTTAGTTGTTGTTTCTGCGCTACCAGGAAAGTTTAAAGTTGTCACCAGAGCAGGAAGTGAGAAGAAATCCCCCCAATGGGGACACAGACAGCAACAAAACACCTGCCAGTTGCGTCTAACCTTCCCACACTGCATCCAAATCTAAATAAATATCTTGGGTGGCGTTACACTCCCCCCCCCCCCCGTTGGTTCTAATTCCTTATGCAACGGCTGTGCCATTATTCTCCTGGGTGATGTCCTGAGGGACATGGTTATCTGTTTCGATCATTTGCTGCACATGTAAACAGCTCAAATATAAAGCAGAGCTCCAGCCAAAAATAACAAAAAAACGAATAGCCCATTAAAATATAAAGCAACAAAAATAGCTTTTTCTGCAAAATTCAGCTTCAATCCAGAGATTTCCCCTGCAATACTTTTTTTACTGCCTCTAGATGTCCTCAGTCTGAAAGGCCAGCATCATTCAATCCACATTCTCTGAGCCTAGGCCAGTGATGATGAACCTTGGCACCCGAGATGTTTTGGAACTACATTTCCCATGATGCTCAACTACACTGTAGAGTGCAAGAGCATTATGGGAAATGTACTGTAGCTCCAAAACATTTATGGTGCCAAGGTTCGCCATCACTGGTCTAGGTTATCCTGGACATGCCCCCCCCCCCTTCATCCCTAGTCTGTGATTGGATAGTGAAAAGAGAAGCAGCACAATGATGAGCTCATCTCTCTGTTGCTCTGCTCTCTTCTCCTATCAGCATGCCCCTGGCCCTGGTCAGCACATGAACTGATTGGCTCCTGGTGCTGCTTCTACCTTTCTCAGCCTCAGCTCAGCTGTACAGGGAACTGAAAGAGGCTGACACCAGGTCATTTTGATAAATTCACCGCTAGAATTTAAAATAATCCTATTCAATGATCTGTTAATTGCATTAATTTGTGCCTTTTATACCTGCCTGGAGTTCAGCTTTATGGTATATGTAAACCCAAATGTATGAGCTTAAACGTGTTAATGCCATTAAATTGCAATCATTTTAAATCTGCAGCTCTCAAAGAAATAATACCAGGAAATCCCGTCAAGAAGATCCTTTTTAAGGAACTTCCTGTTTTAAGGTGACAACGCTCTATCCCTGTCTCCCAGTTGTGCCTCTGCGTTGTCACAGGGGTTCCGACGGATGTCTACAAGTAGCCATTTCACCACGCATTACCCAGGCATCAGTGGCGGCCTGTCCATAAGGGGCACAGGGGCGCCGCCCCCCCCCCCCCAATCCATGTGCCAGGCCCCTAATCTACATACAGGGCGCCGGACGCATGGATTCCAATTGGGTTTTTTTTTTTTTTAAGCACATGATTAGAGCCAGTGGCTCTAATAGGCTTCAAAAAAGGGTGGGCTCGGGGCGCAGAGCAATGCGCCCTGAGCTCACCCAGTTGTGTCACAATAGCAAATTGTCAGAAAAAAATGTTTTACTATCCAAAGTTAAAACAACAAGGGCAGAAGATTTAATAGATGGAAAGATGAAAAAATGACTGAAGGTCCGCTTTAACTTTGGATAGTAAAACATTTTTTTTTTTCTGCCAGTAAATCCCTTATACAGCCCACTTCCTGTTTCTTGTCTGGTCATTAGTCTAGTCCTATGACATCATGCACAGCTCTCTCTCTCACTTGTGAGAGTTTGCCAGGAAGGGAGGGGGGATGAGTCATAAGAGGACCAATGAGAGCTGCGGAGCTAGAAGTGTGCCTCTGTATGTCTGTGTAAATGCAGAAAGTGAACAGGCAGCAGCTACAGCTGCCCACAGTTAAAATGGCTGCAGCCAGATTCAGTGGAGGGAGATTTCTGCAGCATATTTGGCAAGTACAGAATCACAGTATATATAAAATAATACGCAAAGTGGTTGGAGGGAAGCTTCAGAATGGCAAAGATTTTTTTTATTACAAATTATGTGAGCAGACTGCAGTTCCTCTTTAATAAAGCATTCTTAATCGGAATCGGAATTGTTATATTCCTTTCAATGGGCATCCCAACACGCGACGCATGCAGCAGCGTGAAGCAAGCCTCAGACTCGGAGGGGACTGCGCTAGCACTGTAACATCTTCCCACAATGTTACAATTTCCGATGCGGCTTCCTCCTCCCCCCTCCCCCCACCCCCCCCTTTATTTCATCTCTATTATTCATTCTTTTCTCCTCGCTGTCTTTGTGTTTCCTCCGTTCTCATTATCCTCAGATGTATTCATCCCTCGTTCCCCCGATCCCCGCTTACCTCCTCGATCCCCCGCATTCCCCCGCTCTGTGACTGTAAGGTGACATTTCTCTCTATTCTCCCACATCCTATCCCCATCCTCCCCACCTGCGGGGGATGGGGACACGGCGCGCTGAGCACCCAGCACAGATCCATAATGCGACGCTTCCAGCGACGGCCTTGACAGCGCACGCCGCGCGCTCTGTACATCCTGTGGCAGCATCCGCTGCTGTCTGCTCCGCATATATATCGCCACACAATGAGTGTACTTGTGTGCGTGTGTGTGTGTGTGCGTCCTCGACCTCGATCTGCCAGCATTCGCGAAAGGCGGATCTGATTGCGGCAAATAAAATAAGCAGTTAGCATGAAAAGAAGCGCCGGTCCAGGCGAGGATGACGAATCCTTTTCATGGAGGGAGGACGGAATTTTCTGTAGGCGCTTCCTGATACAGGGTGACAACTGTCCATAATTGTTCTCCTGCGTTGACGCAGATTGGCGCAGATTGGCGTGCTTCACTATTGTCATTATCAGGAAGCCGGTCCAGAACAATGGTGAGCAGCCAACGCTGGGGCAAGTGCGTGTAGACAGGAAGTGGCTGAAAGAGGCCCGGAGGAGATCAGTAGCACCGAGATAGGAAAATGGTTGAAAAATTTTAAGTTCACATCTATGCGTGTCGTGAAGGCGTGCAAAATCACGTGCTTTCCTCTCACATTGCCTGTTAGCAGACATGCAATCGAGCCATTCTTCATTAAAGTGGTTCTAAAGGCTCAAGGTGTTTTACCTTCATAAAAAAAAAAAAAAAAAACCTCCCCCCCCCCCAAATACTCAGCTGAGCCCCATGCCAAATCAGTGATGTGCGCGAGAGCCTCGGCTCTCCCTCCTCATTGGCTGAGAAGCTGTCAATCACAGCCAGTGAGCCAATCAGGAGAGAGAGGGAACACGCCAGGGGCGGCCCGTCCATTAAAGGCGCACGGGCGCCGCCTCCCCTATTCATGCGCCCGGCCCCTCTCAGGACGCGGGAGGGAGACGGGGGCTGTTTTTTTTTGAAGCACCGATGAGAGCCTCTGCCTCTAATAGGCTTCAATATAGGGTGGGCTCGGGTCGCTGAGAGTGCGCTCCAATCCCACCCAGGTGTGTTACAAAAGCGCTGTTGTAACACTGATCCTCCTCCCGGCCAATCAGGAAGCGGGTTTTGACACCGGTCACACCATTGGCTGAAAGGACAGGTGATCCTATTGGATGCCTAAGAGGAGGAGGGGAGAAACTGGAAGCCGCTTTGGAGGAGAAGACAGAGCCGTTGCACCACACTACCTGCCACCCGCCACGATGGGGTAAGTGCTGGACCAACCAGCAAACAGCGGTGGGGTGAGTGCTTGTTTGCCCCCTCCCCCAAAAAAAAACACCATCCGCCACTGGAACATGCAATGGATAAGCAGAACCGCGGCCCGCAGCTTGGGTGCCCCCATAGCAAGCTGCTTGGTCTGGGGGCAGGAGGGAGGGGCCAAGAACGCTGGCAGGGGACCCGAGAAGAGGAGGATCCGGGCTTCTCTGTGCAAAACCATTACACAGTGCAGGTAAGTATAACGTTTTTTATTTACCCTCTTAGCGCCGGCGCCTCCCGGTCCTTTAAGAGGTTTATGATGCCGGGAGGCAGGGCGTGGCTTAAGATCATGTGACCGCTGTGATTGGCTCTCTTGGCGGTCATGTGGTCCCACCAACGATGGGGCACTATTCCTACCACTGACACCAACGATGGTGAACTTTTCCGCCCACTGACACCAACAATGGTGAACTTTTCCTCCCACTGATATCAACAATGGGGCACTTTTCCTCCCACTGACACCAACAATGGGGCACTTTTCCTCCCAATGATATCAACAATGGGGCACTTTTCCTCCCAATGATATCAACAATGGGGCACTATTCCTCCCAATGTTATCAACAATGGGGCACTATTGCTCCCAATGATATCAACAATGGGGCACTATTCCTCCCAATGATATTAAGAATGAGGTACAATTCCTCCCCCAACACCAAATGTGATGTTTACTCCCGTTGATGGCAGGAAAATTTCCACTCCCACCGGCGACAGTCCGGCACCCCTAAAGTCTGTAGGACAATAAACTAGAAAGTTAGGAGTCCCCTGCTCTAGGGGATTGGAGAGCGGAGATATACCTACTTAATCCTCCGATCTTCCCAGCACAAGACCCCCCCCCCCCCCCCCCCCGTGGTCTAGTGGTTTTCTGCAGTGGACTGTTCCTGATGTCATCACACCCATAGACCTGTTCTGGACGGGAGGACGTCAGGAACAGTCCATCGCTGGATCAAGGGGGGAGTGCTGATTGCAGGTAGAGTGGAGGATCGGGTGATTATACAGAGTCCTCCTCTCCCCTACACAAAAAGGAGCATTTGACCCGTGCAGTACGGGCACAGCCCCATTGCATGGGAAAACTTCTTTTTTTTTTTTTTGCCCGGGGTTGGGCTTTGAAGTACACGCATTTTGCTACAGCACTGAGTATCATAAACTATTGGCATGCGTGTTGCTTTTAAAAATATTGTTTCATTTCTTTCTCAATCTTCCTTCCCCCATCTCAAAGCTGCTGATCTCCACCATCTTCTTTCAGCCACTTCCTGTCTCCATGCACTCGCTCCAGTGTGGACTGTTCATCAATGCTCTGGACCAGTTTCCTAATAATGGTGGATCCTGCCTGTGCAATGATCATCAGCACAGCCGTGTATATTCCTCCACTGGAAGTGCATGAGGCGAGGTGACAACACTGGAGGACAGTTGGGAGACAGGGACAGGGCGTTGTCACCTTATAACAGGAAGTGCCTGCACAAGGGCCTTCATGGCAGGATCACCAGAGATTATTTTATCTGATCCATTTTTAAAATGACATTAACATGTTAAAGCTTATATGAGGTTTTCGTGATTTGGATTATATCTAATTTAAAGATGAAGTTTAATCTGATTATATTTTGCCTTCACTGGTTTATTCCCCCCCCCCCCCCCCCCAATCAACATTCAATCGTTACATTTATAAATAAAACCTTCCTGTTTTCATCACATCCCTTATTTTAGAGCCAGAGGTCTCATCACTGGGTCTCTGAGCTTCTCTAAGCAATTCAGGCAGATCACAGCTGGTGGGAGGGGCTGGCAGGGTGCTGGGCAAATCCTCAGCCTCTGATGTAAGCAGGGGGCTGGCTCTTGGGAGGAGCTATGCAAATATCAAAATGCCTTGATGGGCGGATGGTAGTCTGGAGGAGTGAGCCTTCCCAGGCGGTAACGCCCACATGTGACGCTGAGTCTCCATGAATTAAATTAACTAAAATCCAACGAATGAAAGGGGTGGGACAGGACAGGACAGTCAGGCTGGGGAGGAAACCGGGGGTCTCAAACTGGTGGCCCTCCAGCTGTTGCAAAACTACAAGTCCCATCATGCCTGTGCCTGTGGGAGTCATGCTTGTAACTGTCAGCCTTGCAATGCCTGATGGGACTTGTAGTTTCGCAACAGCTGGAGGGCCACCAGTTTGAGACCCCTGGAGGATGCTGGATATCCTCCAAATGAGGCGGGCTCTATCGGACCTGCTGCGGCTTTCTAAGGTACATTGTGAGAAGCTCACAGTTTATATATACGGCTCCCAGTCATACGCAGTCCACTGACTTGTGCTTTGTGTCCACAGCTGGAGCGCTGCCAGGAGTGGGAGCTGGAGGAGAGGGGGAGGATCCTCCTGTCACTGACGTACAGCACCGAGCGAGGCGGGCTGGTGGTGGGGATCGTACGCTGCGCTCACCTCGCCGCCATGGATGTCAACGGCTTCTCAGACCCTTACGTCAAAACGTGAGTACTCCCAGTACCGTTCATATAGGGTGACCTTCAGGGGCGGACTGACAACTCATGGGGCCCCCCGGGCAATAGGAGATTATGGGGCCCCTGAGCAATAGGAGAAGATTATGGGGCCCCCAGGCAATAGATTATGGGGCCACACAGTATACACACACAGACACACAATATACACACACAGTATACACACACAGAATACACATACACACACATTTTTACATACTGTCCCTAGTTTTATTGAGGCTGGCAACCCTGATGGGGCCCCTTAGTGGCATGGGGCCCTCCGGCAGTGCCCGAGTGCCCGAATGGTCAGTCCGCCCCTGGTGACCTTTCCCCTCCCCCTGGGGGGATAGCCATGGGATTGCACAGGAAGCAAAAGCAAGGAGTTATGGGACGGCAAAGCCGGCCTTCGAGTTGATTTGACGGGTGTGGTTATTTGACGGTGCAGCTCTGGCTACAGGTGACCAATAACAGGGGGTTTATGGGAAAGGATGTGCATTTTGCCGTCATGATGGCCATTTTCCTCCTGCATGTGGTTGGACTTTCCATTGGCCATAGTAGGCTTATGTCTATGGTCACCCAGATTTCAGGGGCACCGGGGGCTCAGGAGGTCCTGTTGTGGGAGCACATACAGCAGCGGTTCCTGTAGGCCAGTGATAGCGAACCTTGGGCACCCCAGATGTTTTGGAACTATATTTCCCATGATACTCGTGGACTCTGCAGTGTAGTTGAGCATCATGGGACATCAACGACTTTGCATGCGTCCCTGGCAAACAAAGGTGTGAAAATAGCCTATAGCAGTGATGGCGAACCTTTGGCACCCCAGATGTTTTGGAACTAGATTTCCCATGATGCTCAACTACACTGCAGAGTGCATGAGTATCATGGGAAATGTAGTTCCTAAACATCTGGGGTGCCAAGGTTCACCATCATTGCTATAGGCTATTTTCACACCTTTGCTTGCCAGGAATACATGCAAAGTCATGTGCTTTCCCGATACGCACAGGAACACTCTGCCCTTTTTAGGACCTCATTCACACCTGATCGTCTCATTCATCACTTAGGCTCCATTCACACTAGCGCGTTTTTTGATGCATTTTGCATTTTGCAGAAATGCACGGGAATTTTTTAACATGGGTTCCTATGGAACATGTTCACATCAATGCCTTTTTGTTTCTCTGCATTTTTGGAAAGGGTCAGGGACTTTTTTTCATGCAAAATGCAGCGTTTTGCATGTAATAGAATTCAATGGACAAGCATCAAAAACGCAAGTGCACCGTTTTTGCAGCGTTTTTGATGCGTTTTTGATGCGTTTTTGCCGTTTTTTTTTTTTTTTTTTAAGACTGTAAAAAAAAACTGTAAAAAAAAAAAAAAAACGCAAAATGCAAATCGCGGCAAAAACGCTGCTCAAAAACGTGGCAAGCATGAAAAAAAACCTCCAAAAACGCTCAAAAGCAACATGCATAGGTGTGAATCGAGCCTTAAGGACAGAGCCTCTTTTTGAGATTTGTTGTTTACAAGTTAAAAACTGTTTTTTTTTGCTAGAAAATTACTTAGAACCCCCAAACATTATACATTTTTTTTCTAACACCGTAGAGAAAAAAAAGGGCGGTCGTTGCAATACTTTTTGTCACACCGTATTTGCGCAGCGGTCTTACAAGCGCACTTTTTTGGAAAAAAATACACTTTTTTAATTAAAAAATAAGACAGCAGTAAAGTTAGCCCAATTTTTTCTTATATTGTGAAAGATAATGTTACATCGAGTAAATTGATACCCAACACGTCACGCTTCAAAATTGCGCCCGCTCGTGGAACGGCGACAAACTTTTACTCTTAAAAATCTCCGTAGGCGACGTTTAAAAAATTCTACAGGTTGCATGTTTTGCGTTACAGAGGAGGTCTAGGGCTAGAATTATTGCTCTCGCTCTACCGATCGCAGCGATACCTCACATGTGTGGTTTGAACACCATTTTCTAATGCGGGCGCTACTCGCGTATGCGATCGCTTCTGCACGCGAGCCCGGGGGGACGGGGCACGTTTAAAAAAAAAAAAAAATTTTTTTATTATTTATTTTACCTTTTATTTTTTATTTTTAAACTGTTCTTTAAAAAAAAAAAAAAAATTGTGTCACTTTTAGTCCTATTACAAGGAATGTAAACATCCCTTGCAATAGAAAAAAAGCATGACAGGACCTCTTCAATATGAGATCTGGGGTCAAAAAGACCTCAGATCTCATATTTACACTAAGATGCAATAAAAAAAAAAAAAAAAAAAAAGCGGCGGAGGGCACTGGAGCGTGGCAGAAGGGGGAGGAGGCCCCTCTTCCACCACAGCGAATCCGCCACAGAGACCACTTTTATCTGAAATCGGACTGCCGGCCGAAGAAGAGGGTACCGTGGTTATGGCAGCTAGCTGCTACCATAACAATGATATTCGTCTTCAAACTTAGGACGTATATCAGCGCGAGGCGGTCCGTAAGTGGTTGTGGTGTGCAAAATCAAAACGCGTATTTACAAAACATGCAGAAAAACTCGTGCTGCGCTTGTGGTGCCATTCATTGTTAATGGCACCAAATGTTTGATGCGTTTGGCAAGCAAACGCATCAAACATGCAACAAATGTGTCAAAACATGCGTTAAAAAAACGCACTTATTACACTTAGGTGCGACACATTGAAATGGAAGTGCTGCCCTATGCGCTTAGCGCAAAAACACAAAGTGACGCCATCATAGTGTGGACGGGGCTCAACTGTTAATGGCGCCCCTATGCATCTACTAACTAGACGTGCACTGTCGAAAAATTTGTGCGTTTTTAGTTTTCGTTTAATTAGTTTTTTGGGGTTTTTTCGGAAATTTCGGAATTAACTAATTTAATTAAACTAATTAATTAAATTAAAATAAAATATAAACTAATTAAATTAATAAATGAAAAAATAATATAAAATAAATATAATATAAATAATATAATATAAAAATAATATAAATAAATAATAATATAATATATAATAATAAAATAATATAAATATAATATAACATGAATAAAATAAACAAATTAATTAACTAACTAATTAATTAAACGAATTTGCAATTAAACTAATTGCACGTGTCTACTACTAACACATGTGCCAAACTGCTACCTCAAACACGTGGCTACCTCAAACCGCAGCGCTAGGAGGTTCAGTGCAGTGCGTTTTGTCTGGAAGGGGTCGGGGACTTCTTTTCTGCATTTCTCGTACATTGAAATGAATGGGCTGCCCTACACGCGATGTGCGGGATTGCACAGAAATGCCCAGGCGATCGGACAAACCCATTGTTGTGAAGCTCAGAGTACAAGAACCGGCCCACACCCAGGCCCGGTGATCCTGATAATACATGTATGTATGGCAGCTTCAGTCAGCGCTGCTCTGCCAACCATGACTGACGCGTTTCGCCCCCTGCCCATCGGGACTTAGTCGTAGAGGTCCAATGGCTGGGACAAAACGCGTTAGTGAAATACTTTGAGGAGCAGAGCTGACTGAGGCTGCCATACATACATGTTCTTCTGCTCTGATCTCACCACATCTTTGGATGAGTGATACCTCGCACCGACACCCCTGTTCCTGAGCACCAACGGGACAGCGCATCTCTGCTTGGGTCAATGCGGGACACTATAGGTGTGAGCGTAGAAAATTTCACACATAGGGCCACATAATGCGTAGCAGGAACTCGTGTTCCCCCTCACAATTTTGTTAACGCGTTTCTCGGAAATGCATGTCATCCATAGGGCAGCCCGTTCACTTGAAGGGGCTCTAAATAGTAATGTGAATTCATTAGCACGATTACTCCAGAAAAGATCAGGGACCAAATTTTGGCCCTGAGCCAGGAGCGATCTTGCACTTGCGTTTTGCTGCGTTTCGTCGCTCGACAATCTCGAATCTCGGAAAAATCGCGCCACGTCAAGATGAATGGTACTCAAATGTGTGTTGTGCATTTTGCTGTGATTTGGAATCGGGCAATTCTGCTCACGATTCCAAATCACCCATATGTGAGCGGAGCCTTAATACCGATTGCAGGCTTTGTTCATAAATACATTGTATCAATATGTTATTACAATGTATCTTTTATATTAGTTCTATTATATGCAGATCCAAGCAGTTCCTGGCCCCCCAGGTGAGATTGCTTACTTTCTATGGTGACATCTATGACACGATGGCTCGGCGGCTGCTGTGTGCTGCCAATGCCGGCTGTGCCGGAGGGGGACCTGTCACCCTCTCAACTCTCACCCTGTGGGTGGCGATGTCACACCTAGATGAAGCGATTATTATTTCAAGCAAATTACCCCGATTTCAGAGCCGCTGCCTTATTTTAATCCTCGGCTTTCTCAGCGTCATCCCCTTGTTAGTCACATGAAGGTAATGTGCTGAGCGCAGGCGAAACGTGCTAATGAATTCACATTACTATTTAGAGCCGCAATGCACAGCGACTGCGCGCTATCTGTGCAAAGAGCTTAAAGCCACACGCCGATCAGGTAGCGGCACCTGTCATTTTTGTGTACTTTGTGTGGCAGCTGCAGGCTTCCATAGGTACAGTGCCTTGAAAAAGTATTCATACCCCTTGAAATTTTCCACATTTTTTCATGTTACAACCAAAAATGTAAATGGATTTTATGTGATAGACCAACACAAAGTGGCACATAACTGTGAAGTGGAAGGAAAATGATAAATGGTTTGCGTCTATTCCTGGCACAGTTCCCCGTCATATGTTCACCATCACCACCTGTTATGGTGACCACATGAGGTCCTGTTTTGGAACAGTGACAGCACAGGTGCACACAGGTGTGTGCTCCTGTTTCTGGCACGGTTCACCATCATGTGTTCACCATGACCACCAATTATGGTGACCACACAAGGTTGTATTTTAGAAGGAAGAGAGGAAAGATCCCTGATGCCGCACATCCACAGAGTCCTATGGTGGTATGAGAGAGACAACCTCAGCCTGGGCTCCCGCCAGGCCATGCCCCCAACATGATTATCCCCATGATTAAGCTCCGGGGGGCGCCCCATGATTAAGCTCCGGGGGGGCAGAGCGAATCGCATTGGGGCGCGGCATGGTGGGAGCCCAGGCTGAGGTTGTGTCTCTCCTAGCCCCATAGGACTCTGTGGATGTGCAGCATCAGGAATCTTTCCATGGAGTCCTATGGTGGTATGAGAGGGACAACCTCAGCCTGGGCTTCGGCCAGGCCACACCCCCACGCCTTTCGCTCCACCCCCCGGAGCTTAGTCATGGGGATGATTATCCCCATGACTAAGCTCTGGGGGGGGTGAAGCGAATTGCATTGGGGGCATGGCCTGTGGGAGCCCAGGCTGAGGTTGTGTCTCTCATACCCCCATAGGACTCTGTGGATGTGCGGCATCAGGCATCTTTCCACGGAGTCCTATGGTGGTATGAGAGGGACAACCTCAGCCTGGGCTCCGGCCAGGCCACACCCCCATGCCTTTCGCTCCACCCCCCGGGGGTGAGTCATGGGGATGATTATCCCCATGACTAAGATCTGGGGGGGTGGAAAAAATCGCATTGGGGGCATGGCCAGTGGGAGCCCAGGCTATGGGTTGTCCCTCTCATACCCCCATAGGACGTGTCGTGGATGTGCGGTATCAGGGATCTTTCCTCTCTTCCTTGCAGTGACTACAGGAGCTGGGTGTCAGAAACCATGAATCAGACCGAGACAGAAGTACAGTTAAATCACACTTGTTTAATAATAAAAGTAAATAGAACAAACATAGTCAAAACATAGCTAAAGTTCGGTAACCGGAACAAATAGTCAGCCAAGCCAGAAAGTTGGGGATCAGTGTAGTGGAACAGCCAGCAGGATCTGGAGCCAGAAGGGATGTCATCCAAGCAAGTCTTAAACAGGAACGCAGGAGATAGTCTCTGTGATGTTGACCAAGGCAAAGGCAGAGATCCTCTGGGCTGGACAGCTTAAGCAGGCAGGACTGACAAGCAGGATATCATCAACAGGTGAGTAACTGTGGAGAGATAGGAGCTGGCAATTAGCCGACATCTGAGCGGCCAGCTCAGAGAAGGAAGGGCTGAGCCCAGACCTGACACTGGGATGAGCTTCATTCCTTTCTGGCACTCCTGCAGTGGATGCGGCATCACCCACCCTACTCCCTATAGTGTTCCAGCTTGAATGGCACACTAAACAAATCGTGGGTTAGTTGTATTTTAGAACTCAGCAACAGTGAAGGTACACACAGGTCGTCAGTTACAGGTATGGAGATCGAGATGTTAAGAGGGCTCCCCTTGTGGCTAAGTGCAGCGCGCCCCTGGAGTTGGTAACAGCGAGCGCGGTGCCCAAAGAAGCACAGTTGGCCAGGTGCTTGTTTGCGGTCAGATGGACTTGGTCACCGATGACCGGAGCAGGCAGAGCTGAACTTGCTGTGTTCTGGCAAATGGAGAAACCGGGAGCCAGGCTGGAGGTCATACACGGATAAGTCAGTCCACAGCATAAACAGGGACAGGCCAAGGTCAAACACGGAAGACAGGAACAAGGTACAAGCCGAAGGTCCAGCCAGGTAATCAGGAAACAGAGGCAGGGTTCAGAAGCAGGCCAAGGGTCAAACCGGGAGATCAAGGAGCGAGGTCAAGGCAAGCCGGGTCACAACGGGTAATCACAATCAGGAAGCAAGGTCAAGGCACACAGGGAAGCTGAGGAGATAATCCAGCAATGTCCTGTAGTCCCAGGCCGGCTTAAATATGGCCGTTGGCGCCAGCGTCTGTCACGCCACTTGCGCGCTGTCGCACACACGCACAGTATTGCGTATGCACGCGCCGCACGCTCGTGCACGTCTCTGGAACCCTCTGTGAGCGTCCATGTAGGTTCTGGGCAACATTGCCAGTTCTGTGACGGCCATGTCCCTGACACATGCGTGCGCTCCTATTCCTGCCGTGATTCTCCATCATGTGTTCACCATGACCACCAATTATGGTGACCACACAAGATTCTACTTTAGATCTCAGTGCTGGTGCACACAGGTGCGTGCTCCTATTCCCTTTATTTAGTTAGGTGCATTATGATGACCACACCCATCACAACGTGTTATCTGCTTGAGGCTTCCTCTCTGCGGACCTTTTAAATATAGGAATTAGTGGCGGGAGCCTGATCACGTGTGGGATTGGCGGTCACATGGTCGATGAGAAGAACAATGATTTAGGAGGGTGAATTGATCAGAGTTTTTGCTGAGGATAAATGTGGTTTGGGGCCTCTAAGGGGTTAAACATCTTCATGAGATCCTTCCCTTCCAGCGGTTCATAAAAGTACGACCTCTGCCCTTCCTCCAGCACCGCCGGACAATGAGGCGCGCCTACAAACCGCGGCTATTGTCCTCTGGTGGGCAAATATTACCGGGATCGATCCGTGCCGAGAAAATCAATGCGGGAGATTTGTTTAAGAGTAGCGGAGCGGCTGCAGAGAGATCTCCGGCGCTGTTCAGTAACGGCTGAGCGGAGACGCTGGGAGCGTTCGGTGATTAGGATGCGAGCGGCGTGCCGCGGCAGGCAGATCCATCATAGGGAGCCGAGGGAGATGGAGAGATACCGATGAAGATGCCGATCCTCCGGGCTCTTCCAACCCGGCCGTTCATCCTGAGCAAATGGGAGGGGAAGACAGGAAATAATGACTCTGTTTCGGGTGTGCCGAATACCGAAACCATCCGGGGGGGGGGGGTGTACACAGACTAGACACCGCACACAATGCAACACCTCCCCACACAGGACTCCCCTAGCAATATGTAATATAGGGATCTGTTCACACACATGCTTCACCCAAGATTCACAAAAAGCAAATACCATGCATAAAATGTGTTAAATGCACACAGATACAGATTGCAATAGACAGACACAGACTGACAGATACAAATTGTGATAGACAGACGCAGACTGAGAGATACAGATTGTGATAGACAGACGCAGACTGAGAGATACAGATTGTGATAGACAGACGCGGGCTGACTTCAGAAATAAAAATGTTAATAGTTTATTTGAATCAATTAATCACTTCAGTCCTGGAAGGTTTCACCGCCCTTAATGACCAGGACATTTTTTTTTGCGATACGGCACTGCGTGGCTTTGACTTTAACTGACAGTCACGCGTTCGTGCGACGTTGCACCCAAACAAAATGTATTTCCTTTTTTTTTTCCCCTACAAATGGAGCTTTCTTTTGGTGGTATTTGATCACCTCTGCGGTTTTTAATTTTTTGCGCTATAAACAAAAAAAGACAAACAATTTTGAAAAAAAAAAAAAAAAAAACAATATTTTTTACTTTCTGCTAAAAAAAAAAATCCAATTAAAAAAAATGTAAAAAATCAAATTTCTTCATTAATTTAGGCCAATATGTATTCTGCTACATATCTTTGGTTAAAAAAATCCCAATAAGCGTATATTGTTTGGTTTGCGCAAAAGTTATCGCGTCTACAAACTATGGGATATTTTTATGGCATTTTTATTTTTACTAGTAATGGCGGTGATCAGCGATTTTTTAATTTATTTATTTTTTGTGGGGCTGCGACATTGCGGCGGACAAATCGGACATTAAAGGCGTTGTAAAGGTTCCTTTTTTAAAAAAAAAAAATAATAATAATAAAAATATATAATAATAATTATATATTATTTATATAATTATATATTATTATAATATAATAATAATAAAAAAAATATAATAACAAACATGTCATACTTACCTCCACTGTGCAGCTCGTTTTGCACAGAGTGGCCCCGAACCTCGTCTTCTGGGGTCCCTCGGCGGCTGTCTTGGCTCCTCCCCCGCATCAGCTAACCCCCATTCTGGGAAGTGCTCTCCCAAGGGATTTAGCTTGCGGGCGCGCTCCCATGATACAATCGCTGGCTATAGCATCACTCGAACCCCCCCCCCCCCGATGCGCTGCATCATTGGTTTGATTGACAGCAGTGGGAGCCCAATGGCTGCGCTGCTATCAATCATCCAATGAATGAGCTGAGAAGCCCAGTCGAGAGGCCAGCGCGTTCACGACGCGGGACTTTCAAGGGCTCAGGTAAGTAAATGGGGGGCTGCTAATCGTGGGATGTTTTTTCACCTTAATGCATAGAATGCATTAAGGTGAAAAAACATGGACCTTTACAACCCCTTTAAGTGACAATATTTGGGGACCAGGGATACCAATACAGTGATCAGTGCTTAAAAAAAAAAAAAAAAAAGCACTGTCACTGTACTAATGACACTGGCAGAGAAGGGGTTAACATCAGGCACGATCAGAGGGTTAAGTGTGCTCCTAGGGAGTGCTTTCTAACTGGGGGGGGTGTGGCTTAACTGGAGGAAAATAGAGATCCGTGTTTCTGCTTTAGCGGAAACACAAGATCTCCATTTTCCTCTCTGACGGACCGCCGTTCTGCCTCTCCTGTCAACGATGGGCAGGTCCCGCTAATTGGCTCCCCCTGTGTCCAATCACAGCAGGAGCGGTTCGCCCAGGCCTCGCACGCGCGCCCCAGACCCGGAAGAAGAGACAACGTACAGGTACGTTGTTTCGCGCAGCAATGGCCGCCATGCCGCAGTACATGTGCGGTGGGCAGTCCTGGAAAGTGAATGAAGAAGAATCCAAATCAGATGAATATTTGGGGTGACCTCCCTTTACCGACAACACCGGCATCAGTTCTTCTAGGTACACTTACACACAGATTCTGAAGGAACTCGGCAGGTAGGTTGTCTTGGAGAACCAAGCGCAGATCTTCTGCGGATGTCGGCTGCCTCAAATCCTTCTGTCTCTTCGTGTCATCCCAGACAGACTCTATGATGATGAGATCAGGGCTCTGTGGGGGGCCAAACCATCACTTCTAGGACTCCTTGTTCTTCTTTACACTGAAGATAGTTCTGAAAGCGGTTGTAAACCACTGGACGTTTTTTTTTTTTCCCCCTGCAAGGTGAAGCCATAATGTGCTAGTATGCATCACATACTAGCACATTATGTTAAAACTTACCTTAAAATGAATCCGTTCCTTCAGAGCGCATGCGCCAGTGATGTCACCGGCTGCATGTACAGTAAATATCTCCTAAACAGCGCAGGTTTAGGAGATATTTACATTACCTGTAGGTAAGCTTTATTCTAGGCTGACCTGTAGGTAAAAGTCATGTGTTACTTCCACTTTAATGACATTGTTTGGAAGAACCTACCTGCCGAGTTCCTTCAAAATCTGTGTGTAAGTGTACCTAGAAGAACTGACGCTGGTATGAAGATAAAGGGCGGTCACACCAAATATTGATTTGGATTTCTCTTCTCTTCATTTACTTTCCATTTTTGTTCATTGATAAAAAAAAATAAACTATTATCACTTCTATTTCTGAAATCATTCTTCATTTACAGCATTTTTTCACTCCTGCCTAAGACTTTTGCACAGTACTGCACATCGGTAGCGTGTGCCGGTCCCCTATAGATGGCCTTGCATGGAGCGCTGTGCGGGCGGACCCGCGCCTGTATCAGTGAGAGGTTGGCTCCTCGTTCAGAGCGCGGCAGGTGGTGATAGATGAACGGGCGGTGAGCGGAGATCATCTCGTATAAGGTGGCGGGGATGGTCGGAGTCACTGACTCACCCTGGTTACTCATGGAGTTAATTGCAGTGTTGGTGGGCCCCCCCCCCCGGATCATGATGTGCGGCACCTGGGAGTCATGTGACGCAGGGAGTGCGGCTGGGAACGCGGCGTAGCGTGCGAATGACGCTCTCTGCGGACGCTCCGCTCTCACCTCTCTCTCCCTCTCACATTTATTTTTAGACGCAGCCGTTCCAGCCGCAGAGTTCTCACACACATGTGGCGGAGGGCACGGCTCCCCGGGGGGCTTCCCTGCAATACGAGGCTGCCAGAGGCCAGATGGAGGAGGAGGGGGCAATCAATTATTAGTTCCCCATGTGTCACCTTCATTACTGTCCCCTCAGTTCCCTGTGTGTCTCCTTCATTACTGTCCCCCCCGTTCCCTGTGTGTCTCCTTCATTACTGTCCCCCCAGTTCCCTGTGTGTCTCCTTCATTACTGTCCCCCCAGTTCCCTGTGTGTCTCTTTCATTAAAGTCCCCCAGTTCCCTGTGTGTCTCCTTCATTAGAGTCCCCTCAGTTCCCTGTGTGTCCCCTCAGTTCCCTGTGTGTCTCTTTCATTAAAGTCCCCCAGTTCCCTGTGTGTCTCCTTCATTAGAGTCCCCTCAGTTCCCTGTGTGTCTCCTTCATTACTGTCCCCCCAGTTCCCTGTGTGTCTCCTTCATTAGAGTCCCCTCAGTTCCCTGTGTGTCTCCTTCATTACTGTCCCCCCAATTCCCTGTGTGTCTCCTTCATTAGTATCCCCTCAGTTCCCTGTGTGTCTCCTTCATTAGTGTCCCCTCAGTTCCCTGTGTGTCTCCTTCATTACTGCCCCCCCAGTTCCCTGTGTGTCTCCTTCATTACTGTCCCCTCAGTTCCCTGTGTGTCTCCTTCATTAGAGTCCCCTCAGTTCCCTGTGTGTCTCCTTCATTAGAGTCCCCTCAGTTCCCTGTGTGTCTCCTTCATTACTGTCCCCCCAATTCCCTGTGTGTCTCCTTCATTAGTATCCCCTCAGTTCCCTGTGTGTCTCCTTCATTAGTGTCCCCTCAGTTCCCAGTGTGTCTCCTTCATTACTGTCCCCCCAGTTTCCTGTGTGTCTCCTTTATTACTTTCCCCTCAGTTCCCTGTGTGTCTTCTTCATTAGTGTCCCCTCAGTTCCCTGTGTGTCTCCTTCATTAGTGTCCCCTCAGTTCCCTGCATGTCTCCTCCATTAGTGTCCCCTCAGTTCCCTGTGTGTCTCCTTCATTAGTGTCCCCTCAGTTCCCTCAGTACTAATGAAGGAGACATACTGGGAACTGAGGGGACACTAATGAAGGAGACACACTGGGAACTGAGGGGACACTAATGAAGGAGACACACAGGGAACTGAGGGGACACTAATGGAGGAGACATGCAGGGAACTGAGGGGACACTAATGAAGGAGACACACAGGGAACTGAGGGGACACTAATGATTAGTGTCCCCTCAGTTCCCTGTGTGTCCCCTTTATTAGTGTACCCTAAGTTTCCTGCGTGTCTCCTTCATTAGTGTCCCCTCAGTTCCCTGTGTGTCTCCTTCATTAGTGTCCCCTCAGTTCCCAGTGTGTCTCCTTCATTAGTGTCCCCCTCAGTCCCCCGTGTTTCTCCTTCATTAGTGTCCCCTCAGTTCCCTGTGTGTCACCTTCATTAGTGTCCCCTCAGTTCCCTGTGTGTCTCCTTTATTAGTGTCCCGTCAGTTCCCTTTACCACCCTCATTATAGTCCTCTCAGTTCTCTGTGTGTCACCTTCATTACTATCCCCTCACTTCTCTGTGTCACCTTTATTACTGTCCATCAGTTCCAGTCTGTTAGTGTAATTGGCACCCCTTGTCTGTATGTGTGTAACAGTCATTCTCCTTTTGCCACTTGCATTGTGTGCCTCCCTCATTAGTGTCCTCTTAGTTCCCTGTGTGCCACCTTCACTCGTGTCCCCTCCGTTCTCTGTGTGTTACCTTCATTATAGTCCCCTTTTTCCCCTGTGCCACCTTCATTCGATTCCCCCTTTAGTTTCCAGTCTGTCAGGATAACTGGCACCCCTCCTCTCTCTGTGTGTAACACTCATTAGTGTCCCATTTGCCACACACATTGTCACATTAATTAGTGTCCCCTAGTCTGCTTCCAGCTGCCTGCATGAAACACTCATTAGTGCCCCTGTGCAATTCGTCAGGTTCATTAACGTCCCCTCCCCACCTCCTTTACTATGTATGTCTCCCCTCTTTGCCCTGTGTCACATTTATTGGCATCCCCCTTTGACTTGTGTCACATTAATTGGGTCCTCCTCCTGCTTGCTGTGTATGGCATCCCCTCTTGCTGTGTGTCACATTAATTGGTGCCCCCCGTGTGTGTCTCTCCCCCCTTTGCCAACATTAATTGGTGCCCTTCCCTCATTGCTGTTTGTCACATTTATTGGTGCCCCCCTTGCCTCCTTACGTGTCCCCACCGTCTCCTCAGATGTCAGAGTGGCACACCGCGTCCCCCCCCCCCCATCTCCCCTCTCACATTCATTAGCTCATTCTTATTTTTTCCCAATGTCAAATCCATCAGCATTTCCCTCACTTTCCCCCTGTGTGTCATCGTTATTGGAGCCCCCTTGTTTCTTTCTCAGTGTGTCACGTTAATTAGCGCCCCCTCGCCTTCCATTCCCATACATCAATACTCCTGCCTGACGCGCGTCATTTCTCGGCGCTGAGAACCCTAATCCTGAGGTGGAAATATTGACATTTCCCTATTTCCATAATAAAGGCCGCTCTCTCCTCGCCGCGTTGCGCTCCCTCTGCTGACACTCGCAGCCCCCGGACGTGTCAGGATTGTATTAAATAGGAATCTTGCAACCGAGATGCATTAATTACTGCAGCGGTGGGAGATGGGGATTAGCGGGGTCGATAACCGGCATACATACATGGGTATAAATAGCGCAACGTGCGCTCCGCAGCCCAACCGCCTCACAGCCGCCTCCTACAAATCACTGAAATCTCACAGAGGATTCAACATGTTCATGTCCTTTTATTAAAACAATCCCTGGGGATCCTGCCATGATGATGCCTGTTCAGCTACTTCCTGTTAGGGTGACAACGCTCTGTCTCTGCCTCCCAACCTTGCTCCTGTGTTTATGTAAGGATTGAGAGCATTTAAAAACGCTCTCAAAAAAAGGTGGACTTTGTGGGCATACCGTGAGGCAGTATTTATATAAAAAATATAGTTTTAATACAAAGTCGATTAAAATAACATACAACAACCAACAA
The DNA here is from genome assembly GCF_042186555.1 of Aquarana catesbeiana. Taxonomy (NCBI): domain Eukaryota; kingdom Metazoa; phylum Chordata; class Amphibia; order Anura; family Ranidae; genus Aquarana; species Aquarana catesbeiana. The sequence continues at coordinate 57,371,899 of NC_133329.1, forward strand.
CACCCTATTACTTGACAAGGTCAGCAGATACCCAATAAAACAAACATAGAGGTTTGGATCCTTTCATTGAGATAAATATGAAGTCCATAGTACATATGAGATAGATATGTATATGTATCAAGAGGTATGATCAAACAACTCCTCCACGCTTGCTTGTCAACGCGTTTCGCAATTGAATCGCTTCCTCGGGACACACTGGGTAGGTGCTGATATAGAATAAAAATGTATACAAAAGAAAAAAAGAAATGTAAGTATCCATGATTTTAAACATTTGTATATGCACAAAAAAATAATCAAACATTTGTGTGTGTGTGTGTGTATGTATGTATATATATTTATATATATATATATATATATATATACAGTATCTCACAAAGGTGAGTACACCCCTCACATTTTTGTAAATATTTTATTCTATCTTTTCATGTGACAACACTGAAGAAATGACACTTGTCTACAATGTAAAGTAGTGAGTGTACAGCTTGTATAACAGTGTAAATTTTCTGTCCCCTCAAAATAACTCAACACACAGCCATTAATGTCTAAACCGCTGGCAACAAAAGTGAGTACACCCCTAAGTGAAAATGTCCAAAGTGGGCACAATTAGCCATTTTCCCTCCCCGGTGTCATGTGACTCGTTAGTGTTACAAGGGAGCAGGTGTGTTAAATTTGATATTATCACTCTCTCTCTCTCATACTGGTCACTGGAAGTTCAAAATGGCACCTCATGACAAAGAACTCTCTGAGGATCTGAAAAAAAGAATTGTTGCTCTACATTAAGCCATTAACCACCTCAATACAGGGCACTTACACCCCCTTCCTGCCCAAGCCATTTTTCAGTTTTCAGTGCTGTCGCACTTTGAATGACAATTGCGCGGTCATGTTACACTGCACCTTAATTAAATTTTTATCATTTTTTTCCCCACAAATAGAGCTTTTTTTTGGTGGTATTTGATCACCTCTGCGGTTTTTATTTATTGCGCTATAAACAAAAGAATAGGGACAATTTTGAAAAAACACAATATTTTTTACATTTTGCTGTAATAAATATCCAATTTTTTTTTTTTTTTAACAAATTTTTTCCTCAGTTTAGGCCGATACGTATTCTTCTACATATTTTTGGTAAAAAAAAAATTGCGATAAGCGTATATTGATTGGTTTGCGCAAAAGTTATAGCGTCTACAAAATAGGGGATACATTTATAGCATTTTTATTATTTATTTATTTTTTACTAGTAATGGCGGCGATCTGCAATTTTTATTGTGACTGCGATATTGCGGCGGACACATCGGACACTTTTGACACATTTTTGGGACCATTCACATTTATACAGCGATCAATGCTATAAAATTGCATTGATTACTGTGTAAATGTGACTGGCAGGGAAGGGGTTAACACTAGGGGGCGCTCGAGGGGTTAATGTATGACCTAAGGAGGTGATTCTAACTGTGGGGGGAGGGGACTGACTGGGGGAGGTGACCGATCGCTGTCCCTATGTACAAGGGACACACCATCGGTCTCCTCTCCTCTCTGACAGGACGTGGATCTGTGTTTACATGCACAGATCCACGCTCCTGCTCTGTTACCCGGCAATCGCGGGTGCCCGGCGGACATCGCGGCCGCCGGGCACGCGCACCGGGTCCCGAGTGACGCAGCGGGCACGCGCCGCCGGCGGCGCGCGCACGCCCCCTAGTGGCTCGGGAGGGCGAGGACGTCATATGACATCCTCCCAGAACAACAGAAGCTTCGTCCAGCCGTCATATGACGGTGGGCGGTGGCTTAGTGGTTAATGTCTAAACCGCTGGCAACAAAAGTGAGTACACCCCTAAGTGAATATGTCCAAATTGGGCCCAAAGTGTCAATATTTTGTGTGGCCACCATTATTTTCCAGCACTGCCTTAACCCTCTGGGGCATGGAGTTCACCAGAGCTTCACAGTTTGCCACTGGAGTCCTCTTCCACTCCTCCATGACGATATCACGGAGATGGTGGATGTTAGAGACTTTGCGCTCCTTCACCTTCCGTTTGAAGATGCCCCACAGATGCGCAATAGGGTTTAGGTCTGGAGACATGCTTGGCCTTTACCCTCAGCTTCTTTAGCAAGGCAGGGGTCGTCTTGGAGGTGTGTTTGGGGTCATTATCATGTTGGAATTCTGCCCTGCGGCCCAGTCTCTGAAGGGAGGAGATCATGCTCTGCTTCAGTATGTCACAGTACATGTTGGCATTCATGGTTCCCTCAATGAACTGTAGCTCCCCAGTGCCGGCAGCACTCATGCAGCCCCAGACCATGACACTCCCACCACAATGCTTGAATGTAGGCAAGACACACTTGTCTTTGTACTCCTCACCTGGTTGCCGCCACACACACTTGACACAATCTGAATCAAATAAGTTTATCTTGGTCTCATCAGACCACAGGACATGGTTCCAGTAATCCATGTCCTTAGTCTGCTTGTCTTTAGCAAACTGTGTGCGGCCTTTTTTGTGCATCATCTGTAGAAGAGGATTCCTTCTGGGATGACAGCCATGTAGACCAATTTGATGCAGTGTGCGGCGTATGGTCTGAGCACTGACAGGCTGACCCCCCACCCCTTCAACCTCTGCAGCAATGCTGGCAGCACTCATACATCTATTTCCCAAAGACAACCTCTGGATATGACGCTGAGCACATGCACTCAAGTTCTTTGGTGGACCATGGCGAGGCCTGTTCTGAGTGGAACCTGTCCTGTTAAACCGCTGTATAGTCTTGGCCACCGTGCTGCAGCTCAGTTTCAGGGTCTTGGCAATCTTCTTATAGCCTAGGCCATCTTTATGTAGAACAACAATTCTTTTTTTCAGATCCTCAAAGAGTCCTTTGCCATGGGGTGCCATGTTGAACTTCCAGTGACCAGTATGAGAGAGTGAGAGCGATAACACCAAATTGAACACACCTGCTCCCCATTCACACCTGAGACCTTGTGACACTAACGAGTCACATGACACTGGGGAGCGAAAATGGCTAATTGGGCTCAATTTGGACATTTTCACTTAGGGGTGTACTCACTTTTGTTGCCAGCGGTTTAGACATTAATGGCTGTGTGTTGAGTTATTTTGAGGGGACAGCAAATTTACACTGTTATACAAGCTGTACACTCACTACTTTACATTGTAGCAAAGTGCCATTTCTTCAGTGTTGTCACATGGAAATATATAAAAAAATATTTACAAAAATGTGACGGGTGTACTCACTTTTGTGAGATACTGTGTGTGTATATAGATATAGATATATCTATAGATATATCTATATCTATCCATAGATATATCTATAGATATATATATTATTGTGACCGAGAGAGGCTCTGTCACTGTAAGTATTTAGGAGAAGGTGACCCAGGAGTCTCATTGGGGGTTAATGCGAGGTTCAGAACTAGCATTTCTTCAGATTCTGTGGTTCTGGATCGGAAAGTTCAATCCTGGGTCCAGGTTTTGCTAGACGCCTGCAGCCTGCCTCACTACACAGGTGTGCAGGGTCATTATATAATCAGGTCTGAGCATTGCTCAGAGCTCCCATTTTGGAGAGATCTTCCAGTTTGGAGACTACTCCCAGTGTGGGAGACGGAAGGTCTCACGCAGGGTCAGGGGGCGCCAGCCAGAAGCCACGGGAAAGAGGTCTCATCAAGGGGTCAGAGGGCCCAGCCAGAAGTCACGGGACAGAGGTCTCATTGAGGGGTCAGAGGGCCCAGCCAGAAGTCACGGGACAGAGGACTCATTGAGGGGTCAGGGGGCCCAGCCAGAAGCCACAGGACAGAGGTCTCATCGAGGGGTCAGAGGGCCCAGCCAGAAGCCATGGGACATGGGACCATGATGTATTCCCAAGAAAAGGATTTTTACAGGTAAGCTGTTTTTAAAAAATTCTATTTTCTTGTTCATACATCACAGGACACAGAGCCTTTGATAATTGCTTAGTGGGATGTCCCAGAGCAATGCCCAAATTTGAGGGGAGAAAGACACACATGGCTTTTTTTCTCAGAGAACAAGTGCAGGAACTCCTCCCTTCCAAGCCACCCTTGACTCCGCCCCCTACCCACCTTTGAGCACCGTTCCTTGGTTTCACCCCTTACCCACCTCCCAGTACCACCCCTTTTAGAGAATACAGAAACAAGTATCAATTTGTGGCGCTAAGTATTTTGTATGGAATTTGTTTATGATAACAAGAAAGGCAGTAAAATAGATCTAGCAAAAATGGACACCCCAGCAACAATAGATCCACCCCAGCAACAACGGACTCCCAACAGCCGGCATTAATATATCCTTAGGCAGCCAGCAGATCCCTCCCAACAACGATTGACCCCTGCAACATAAGACCCACCCCCAGCAACAATAGATCCACCACCAGCAACAATAGACCCCCCCCCCTGCAAAAATAGATCCCCTCCAGCAACAATAGATTCCCCAGTAGCCAGCATCAATAGACCCTCCAGCAGCCAGCAACAAAGACCCCTCCCTCAACAGTACATCCCTCCTAGCAATGACTGACCCCCCCCCCCCCCCAGCAACATTAGATTCCCCCCCCCCCCCCCCGAGCAACAGAACAACTCCCCAGCAACAGTAAACCCCCTTCCTTCGCAAAAATAGATCCCCTCCAGCAACAATATATCCCTCGGCAGCCAGCATCAATAGACTCTCCAGCACACCCTAGCACCTCTTTCCATTACATACATTCAGTTCAGGAGGTGCCGGAACTGCGTTATCCCGCGTTCCTGCTGAAAAATAGCCCTGAAGACACAGATCGGAAACATGGACCACCAACGGACAAGAGCAGCTATACTGCTGCCTGCAGCACACTGCTCCGAAAGTGGCATTCTCATGCTCTCTTACATCCACCTGATAGAATCTAGTGAATGTATGGACTGAAGTGTAATAGTAAATAAACTCCGTGCCAAAGAGAAATTTATATATATATATATATATATATATATATATATATATATATATATATATATATATATATATATATATATATATATATATATATATATATATATATATATATAAAAATTGAGCTGTTCCCCTGATTGAACCAAAAGATCAATTGTGGTTGGTGGTGGATAGAGGGCGCTGGTAGATTATCTAGTAATACTAACAATAGTGAAAAAACTAATAGTGCATTTAGCGTAATTTAAATAATAAATAAATAGTGAGCACCAAGTAATAGAGGTAATAAATAGCAAAAGAAACTAGGTAAATAAAAAAATATCAATCGCAAAGATGAACAATAGTGGTAAATATACAGTCCCAATTGTGAAGAGCACAAGAATTCTATTGTAGGCAGAATGGTCTTCTACGTGCATAAAATCTTCTATGTAGATGGTGGGAATTCCTTCAGCAAGAAATAAACCGACACCCCACAGTGCTGAGTATAGGAATCTGCTTACCAGATACAATTGACTTCTTTAATTAAAAAGAAATTCATAAAGCGCTTGTGCAGGATTGTGCCCGCTCACATATGGAGACTGGAGATCGATTGGAAAAACTTCCTCCCCGGATTAATAGACATGGGATATATGAAAGACAGTGGATATGTCCATAGCGTAATACAGTTTATTAAGAAAAATTAAAAGCATAAAAACACAGCCAAATGGCCGCTTACATGTGCTGGTGCCTAAACGGCACTGGGGCTGCTCGCTCATCGGTAATGAAGAAAAAAGGGAATATTTTTGGGACTTTAAATGAGACGCAACGGGGAATATTGTGCCTCCATCCTTGGTTGCTTTTGCAAAAAAGAGGGGGGGGAGGGTGGGACTTTAGATGAGGTGCGTGGGGTAGAGCCAGACAAAACCATATACATATGTAAAAAAATTGTATTCTTTATTAGACCAAAGATAGGCCATGGATCAACCCATATAAACGCATAATAGCACATTGGCATATAAAATACAAAGTATCATATCAACATACATATTGAGGATAGTCACCAACATGACACTGAAAGTAAATATAATACATCACAGTCCCTCAAATAGAGTAGGTATAACATTAGGTCAGGGTGGTAGAGCAATAAAAAAACATCTGGAATCATAAATATGAGATGGATGCATCAAAATAAGCTCGACGACGTTTCGTGGACTTCTATCCACTCATCAGGAGCAAGTGCATTCATGTACTAAAAAAGGGGATTAAAAAAATCATCATTATAGTTTAATATAACCACAGACTGGAGGGGTAGAGGGATTAAAGATGATGATGAAAAAATATAAACGGCCATAACTGAAAGTACTCACATAAGAGCTGATACTAGGCCATGCGATACCACCTGCCGGAGGTCAGCCAGATAATAATGTCCAGCACGGGAGCTGAGGAAAGGACCCAAGCATGGATCATGAGAACACACGCAGTCCCTCCAAAAAAGTGTGTATATAAAAATCTTGATGTAACTCTGGAAGGGATTTCTGTATTGTATACAATAAAGTAAGTGGTTTGTTACCATATTGGTATAAATAAAAAGAAATGTCATATAGAGTAGACCCATCACCACAGTATAGAAGCATATTGTGGAGCATATCAACAAAGTGAACAGATTGAAGAAATAGGGTGTCCATATAGTAAGAATAGGGAATCCCCCATCCCCATAATGTGCGGGAAGGAGGGGAGAGGGAAGGCGTGCATCGCAGCTCCCGTGCAAACAAAACACCAGCCAACCTGTCGGCTGCAGAACACACTGAACCAATTCAGCTCAAAGGAGTAGAGACAATTACAGCAGCAGTGTGTCCATCAAAATCAGCTGTGTTCAAAGTGGTATATGGTGACTTGACCACTAAGGGTCAGATACAAGGAAGTGAAGGCTCTTGAACCACACACACCTCCATCCCTAATCAGTATCAAAGAAAAAAGGGAATATTTTGGTCTAATTGTATGTATTATGTATTCTAATAAAGAAAACAATTTTTTTACATATGTATATGGTTTTGTCTGGCTCTACCCCATGCACCTCATCTAAAGTCCCACGCTCATCGGTAATGGGGCTGTGCATGGATGCTGTAACCACCTCCGTGGTCGGCGTGCGTTCCACCCAAGGATAGCAACAACCAGAGGAACCGGATATGGTGTAGGATAGCATGACCAGGTACCGCTCCGACGTGCGTTTCGTAATAACGTCTTTCGTAATAAGCTTCCTTGATGCTTCCTGAAGACGTTATTACGAAACTACGTCGGAGCGCTACCTGGTCACGCTATCCTACGCCATATCCGGTTCCTCTGGTTGTTGCTATCGTTGGGTGGAACGCACGCCGACCACGGAGGTGGTTACGGCATCCATGCACAGCCCCATTACCGATGAGCGAGCAGCCCCAGTGCCGGGTAGGCACCAGCACGTGTAAGCGGCCATTTGGCTGTGTTTTTATGCTTTTCATTTTTCTTAATAAACTGTACTATGTTATGGACATATCCATTGTCTTTCATATATCCCATGTCTATTAATCTGGGGAGGAAGTTTTTCCAATCGATCTCTAGTCTCCATATGTGAGCAGGCACAATCCTGCACAAGCGCTCTATGACTTTCTTTTTAATTAAAGTGTAATAGATAAGAGCTTCAATCGAGTTCAAGGTTATCTGCTGCTGTTTCTAATTAAAAAATGTGACTGTGCATGCACTCTAGAAGTAAACACTCTGACACGTGTTCAGCTCGGTTACTTCCACACTTCTGCTTTATTGCAGGGCGGTGCTAATGTTTTATACACAAAGCATAATAGATTATACGTCATTACTATGTTACTATGTCAATCTAATAAGTACATCTTATTGGCTGAAATACAAGAGAAACTTGATGCTTGAAGCTTGGTTGAAGCTGGTTCTCTCTTCACTTCCGCATTCTTCTAATGCATGGGTAACAGGGGATAGGCGCCATCTTTCTTGGTTCCAAAGCAAAGCTGTTTTACTATGTAATAAGTAAGGAGTTGCATAGAAACATGTATACACATAAGAAAATAGACATTTGTATGATTATCATTATGTACATTACATTCCTCCACAAAAGAAGTCAATTGTATCTGGTAAGCAGATTCCTATACTCAGCACTGTGGGGTGTCGGTTTATTTCTTGGTGATGGAATTCCCACCATCTACATAGAAGATTTTCTGGACTTCAGACCAAGTTGCAGCCTTGCAGATCTGAGCCATGGAGGCCTGGTGATGCACTGCCCATGAAGCACTAACTGCCCTAGGTGAGTGCGCTTTAACCTGAAAAGGAGGAATCTTCTTCTTTACACCATAAGCCTGAACAATATCTGTCAAATCCATCTAGAGATAGTGGATTTATATGCTGCCTGGCCCTTTTTGGGGCTTTCTGGCAGAATAAATAGACAATCAGTCTTTCGTATCTGAGCCGTTGCCTGCAGATAGATTCTGACTGCTCTTACAACAACTAAAGAGTGTAACAACGTCTCCTCTGCAGACTGCGGATCTGGAAAAAATGACGGTAGGACCACTTCTTGATTCAGATGGAATCCTGAAACTACTGTAGCGTTACCCTCGTAAGGGCTGCTGATTTGGTTACTTAGCAATCCGCCAATCACCCTGCTGCCAGACTCCCCACGATCAGTTAAGACAATGAACACTCATTTACACTATTTAGTTACGTTTATTGTAGGATACAACTTGAATTGAGGAAAGAATGATATGAGATGCCCATAGCATTTAGCACATTGTATGACGTTATTCAGTGGCCTTGGCCTTGCAAAACTGGATACACTCCCTGCACCCCAGTCTCCTTCATTTGAATAACTTTGACGCAGACTGTTGCTTCTTTTTTCCTTGTATAAATCCTTTACTGCAAAACTACTGACACTGTATTTCTTCACTTCCGTTGGGACAAGAAAGAATCACTCTGAATAATTCCTCCTTGCAGACCATAACGGTATTGTCTATGTGAAACCAAGAGCCAGAAGCACACAGACAGCCTCTCCCCGATGGCCCAAAAAATCAGACAGCCACACAGTCTTTGCAAGGTTGTGCTAACCAGGCCAGAGATAACTCGATACCTCTACACGACGGCCTGACACATGGTAACGGGCGGACTACTGCTTTCAGCCAGTCCATGCTTATCAATGCTGCGTTCCCCGGCCACAGCATTCTGCACTGACCTTTTTTAAGTGGAATAATAGTTCTGTGTCCCCGGTCACAGAACGCTGCTCTACTCTCCTCCGCTTGACTGCTACTTTCTCTGTCCAGATCTCCTCCAGCATGCAAGTCCTGTGTTCCCCGGTCACAGCAGCTTGATACTTTTTTAAGGATGAAGATCCTTATCTGGGACTCCCTCCTAGCGGTTCCTCCATCCCTCCTCCGTGCATCTCCATGTGGGGACGCCCCGGAACAGCAACTCAGTACTCCATTCTGTCTGTTTCTACTTTCCAGAACTCCTCCCTGGCAGCATGTGACCCCAGCTTATATGTTAGGCCTGCCCCCTGCCAATACCAAAGGGTAATTGGTCAGAGCTCCTTACATGAGCTGCCTGCCACTCAAACCTCAGCCCCAACCCCTCTTCCAGAACAATCCTTCTGAAAGCAAGGGAGGCACCTCTGAGTCAGAGCACAGGTGGCCACACCTACCACTGCACCGAACACTCCCAGTCCCAAATCAAACAACCAGGCCCAGCCTAAAGCACAAGCCTGGCTAAATTCGTAAGGCAGGATGGAATATTGGACCCTGTGAGAGTAGATCTGGGCGCAGCGGAAGAACCCAAGGTCTTCCTTATGCCATTTTTACAATCTCTGCATACCAAGGTTGTCTGGGTCAAGCCGGGGCCACCAGAATTACCGACTTTCTTTCCGTTTTGACCCTCCGAAGGAATCGCGGGAGAAGCGGAACTGGAGGGAACGCATAGATCAGAAAGTACTGATCCCATGGAATCGTTAAGGCATCTGACCCTTGTGCTAGCGGATCCTTTGTTCCTGACACAAAGCTGTCCAGTTTTTTTGTTGAACCTGGAAGCCAACAGGTCTACATTCGGGGTACCCCATCTTCGACATATGGCCTGAAATATGTTGGGGTGTAGAGACCATTCTCCTGGACACAGCTGCTGGCGGCTTAGGAAATCCACCTGCCAATTTTCTACCCCCAGAATGAAGACCGCAGAGAGGCAAGGAACATGCCTCTCTGCCCAAGAAAAAATGAGATTCACCTCTTTTTGGGCATCCAGACTCCTGGTGCCCCCTTGGTGATTGATATAGGCCACTGTCGTAGCATTGTTGGACTGTATCCGGATAGGACAACCCTGCAACCTGTAAGTTGAGAACCTGAAGGCTATGCGAATTGCCCGAATCTCCAGAATGTTGATGGGCAAGAGCCTTTCGGTTCTCGACCATCTTCCCTGGGTGGAAGCTTCTTCCAGAACTGCTCCCCACCCTATTAGGCTGGCATCTGTGGTTACTACTTTCCAAGTAACTGGAACAAAGGATTTTCCTTTCAGTAGATTCTTGATCAGTAACCACCAATTGAGGCTGTGGCATACCTATGGAGATAGACACATTGGAAGATCCAAGGCTTGAACGCTTTTGTTCCAGGCAGAGAGGATGCTGCTCTGTAAAGGCCTTGAGTGAAACTGGTCGTAAGGAACTGCCTCGAAAGAGGCCACCATTTTCCCTAATAGTCTCATACATAGATGAATGGAGAGATTTGTCCTTGCTATGACTACCTGGACTAAAGCCTTTATGGCTTTGGCTTTTGACTCGGGTAAAAATACTCTGCTTTGGACTGTGTCTATGACCATGCCCAAATACTTCAGCCTTTTTAGGGGCTGTAAGGGAGATTTCTCTAGATTGAGGACCCACCCTAGGTACTCTACTGTGCTGAGCAGATTACGGTCTAAGCGTGCTATGGACTGTTCTATGAGTAGCAAATCGTCCAGATAAGCTGTCTCGGTTATGCCCAGAGCCCTTAGTTTTGCCAGGGGCGGGGCTAGAATTTTCGTGAACACTCGAGGAGCGGTAGCAAGACCGAAATGTAGGGCCACAAATTGGAAGTGGCGCTGATCTACCGCAAACCTTAGATATCTTTGGTGAGCAGGTAATATTGGCAGATGTAAATATGCATCTTTGATGTCTATTGATGCCAGGAATTCTCCCCCCTGAAGGGTGGAAACTACTGAGCGGATTGACTCCATGCAGAAAGAATGAATGTCTAGGAACTAATTCAGGTCTTTTAGATCTAGAATAGGTCTGACATCTCCGTTCGGTTTTGGAACCGTAAAGAGGTTTGAGTAGAACCCTGAGCCCTGCTCTTCTGGGGTCACTTCTATATTTACCCCTTGGGATAATAGACGTTCTAAGGCCAGAAACAAGGGCCTCACCTTTTCTGGATCTTTGGAGACGACTCTTGACCTTAGGAAATGAGATGGCTGAAGCTCCCGGAACTCCAGCTTGTAGCCCAGAGATACCGTGGAGACAACCCATTTGTCCTGAATCTCTTCCAGCCAGGCGCCTGCAAACTGCAGCAGCCTTCCCCCCCCCCTAGGCGAGCGGGGGCGCCTCTTCATAGGAGGGTTTAGGGTTCTGTTTAACAGATCTTGGACCCCAAGACTTCTTTTGGCTTTGGGCTTGGCCCTGGACCTTTCCCCTAGTATTGGACTGGGGAGGCCGTCGCCACTGCCTGGAGGTCGAGGCTCCAGGGGCTGGGGAAAGAGAACGTGGTCTTACCCCCGGTAATCTTCTGGATATTCTAAAAAAATAGGCTGCGCTGTATAAAACTATATACGTATGGTGACATATATCCCCATATACTAAATATTAGTGTCAAACGGAGGATGTGATAGCTCCCAATCTACTAGTGATAAACTGAATAACGTTGCTCCAAAATGCAAACATATAAAGTGGCTTATACCCCAGCCCGGGTCTCTATGCTTGCCAGCCAGATGTCCCTTCTCCTCTACTCGAGTTATCATTGAAATAGCCCACGGTCAGCAGTTCCCCATGTCAGAAAAAAAGGCTTCTATAGTGTAATTCAACATAACATTTAATAATATTAAAAACAAGATTGCACTCAGTGTATCAAGGATAAATTAGCGTGTCATAAAATGTTCGAGCCGGCCGGCTCTCGATAACAGCCTGTTCCTTCCGGGACCTTGCGTTGTTTGCGGTGACGTCAGCACGCCGCTCTTCCCTACGCCGTTTCGTCATAGATGACGTCGTCCAGGGGCAAGGTCAACAACGCAAGGTCCCGGAAGGAACGGGCTGTTATTGAGAGCCGGCCGGCTCGAACATTTTATGACACGCTAATTTATCCTTAATTCATTGTAAGTGCAATCTTGTTTTTAACATTATTAAATGTTATGTTGAATTACACTATGGAAGCCTGCTTTTCTGACATGGGGAACTGCTGACCGTGGACTGTTTCAAGGATAACTCGAGTAGAGGAAAGGGGACATCTGGCTGGCAAGCATAGAGACCCGGGCTGGGGTATAAGCCACAGGCAAATGTGATCTCCCTAAAAAGAGATCAATACAGCTGGTAAGCGGCAGTTGTTTCTCAGGTGGAGGAATCTTTCTGTCTCAACTCATCAATGATCAGTGAGCTGAGGATTTCCTATATGAATTCAAACTGGGAGTGCTACTTGATTGTTGAATCTTCTCTTTAAGAACATTTGTGGTGTGGACTTTCCCACAGGACTTTTAGCCTCTAATAAAATTTTGTGATTCATATATTTTTTTATCAAATTTTATCATTTGGGTTTAACAACTGCACTTTATATGTTCGCATTTTAGAGCAATGTTATTCAGTGTTTATCATTAGTAGATTGGGACCTATCACATTCTCCGTTTGACACTGATATTTAGTATATGGGGATATATGTCACCATACGTATATAGTTTTACACAGCGCAGCTTATTTTTTTATAATTGATTTATTGTGTGTATCTCACATTTAAATTGCAGCAGAACCTAATACACACCATACTACAGTATAGTAGAATGGCTTACTTGACAGCGCAGTAATTTCACTTTTAACAATCTTCTGGATATATTTGTCCAGATCATCCCCAAACAGGCGTTCCCCATAAAACGGGAACCCAGTCAAATATTTTTTGCATGAAGCCTCAGCTGCCCAATGCTTAAGCCAAAGGGCGCTGCGCATGTGTACCAGCAGGAGAGTAAGGCGGGATGCCTTGACCTCAGTGGAGAGGAGGTTAAGCACATGCTTCATTTGTTCCTCGAGGAACTGGCACATGCCAATTGCTGCGACCGCAGGCTGGATCACAGCACCAGCCATAGAAAAGGAGGCTTTAAATAAAGTTTCCAGCTTCTTATCAGTTGGATCTTTGAACTCCTGAGCGCTGTCCACAGGACAGGTCAGGCTTTTATTCACACAAGAAATAGCCGCATCTATTGCTGGCACCCCCCATTTCTTGGTGAACCTTTCCTCCACCGGATAAAGCATAGAAAACTTCTTAGGAGGAGAAAATAGTTTATCTGGGTGACCCCAGTCATCATACAACAATTTCTCCAGCAAGGGATGAATTGGGAAGGTATAGGCAGCCTGTGGGGATTTCTGGGATCCCAAGGAGGAAACCGAGGATATGGCAGCCTCAGCAGAGGGCAATCTGTATGTGGCACGCACCAACTCAGTATAATATTGCACCTGTACTTTGAGGGCCTGGGAGGCAGAAGAGAGCTTCTCCTCTTCCCCTGAATCATCCAACTGCTCCTGATAACCATCCCCAGATAGGGATATTTCATCATTATCAGAATGCTCATCCGATAGGGAACCCAGAGCAGAGGGAGGGGATCTACCCCTTTTTCTGCTACTCTTTAAGGAAGCTGTGATAAAATTAGTAATTCTTCCTTCTAAACCATCCAATGCAGCCGTCATGGTGTCTTCAGTGACATACACAGGGACTGTAACATTGGGAGAGGCTGCAAAGCCTGACAGGGGCACAGACTCATCCTGTGAGGCTGCCTCCAGTCTTTCAGGGGGGATGGTATCCTGCAGGCATGTCCAGAACCCCTAGATTTAGGCGGTGATTTCTTAGTGCCTCTTTTACCTCCCCCTGAAGCCCTCTTGCGGGGAGACATAGTCCTAAGCTGCAAAGCAGAGGTACTAGTACAAATGCAATCACTGTTGTGCCTTAGTCTTACATTATTAACATTAGCTCAGTCTGCACAACCTGATGCCGAGTAGGTGTCTTAGGTATGCCTGGATCTGAATCCACTGAGATGCTTACTGCCCACAGCTCTGTGTCCCACTGCTTACAGGAGCTCTGGCGTACTGGGCTTTAAACATAGCCACTTTGCGCTTGCGCACTGGTGCTGGTGCTTTGTGCTTGCGCCGCAATCATGCCCCCCCTCCTTCTCTGTCAAAAACCCACAGTAAAAGTGCACCCTCTGCGCGTGTGTAGGATCGTTATGGCGGGGGGCGAGGGTGGAGAAGGGAGACCACCTGAGGACTGCGTGGGATCCCCCCTTTCAGTTTATGTGGCAGAGCCTGCAGCGGAGGAGGTGAACGGCTTCTCAGACCAGCTTCATTGAGCGTGTATCCTGGATGGCATGTAAGTATACACCAGGTATGTCTCTTACTCCCTCTAGTGGCTGAAACCAAGTAAGACATGCAAACTACTCAAAAGAGATAATCCATAATGTGTATACTTTGGGGTTTTCTTCACTTACCTTATTCCCGCCGCAGGAACTGCTGAGAACAGACAGATCAAACCTTCACCCATCACGGCGGGTAGCGTCGTTGTGCCATCCTTCAGCGTTCTGGTTTCCTACTCACAGGATCCTCTTCCCTGGACCTGTAGAAGACTCTGCCAGAAACTTTTTGTACAAAACTTAAATTTGTGCACCAAATCGCTGGATCCCAGAGCCCAGTCCTCAAAGAGAGACATTACAGGCAAAACCTTGTTTCTTCTTTCACGAGGCCCGGGTACCATCCATCAACCATCCGGCGTATTTATTGGCCCGAGGTATGGATCCAGTTTTATAGCTCCTAGGCCCCCGCAGCGACCATCAAACAGAGCTTTCTTCTTAGCACATCTTTAACGTGACCAACCACCTTAGACACTGGCGAAAAAACTGAGGTGCTCTCCATATGGGAGGGGTTATATAGGGGAGGAAATCGCCTTGTAATTAGGGTTGCCAGTGTCCAATCACCTGATGGTGACTATCTAACCCACTAAGTAATTATCAAAGTCTCTGTGTCCTGTGATGTATGAACAAGAAAAAAGTCCAGCTGATAGTGCAGTGGGCAATCTTACTCTTACTGATGCTGGGGGGAACTGACTAACTGACATAACATTAATACAGTGATCAGTACTAATACTATAAACTGTCACTGTACTAATGACACTGGCTGGGAAGGGGTTAACATCTGTGTGTAATATGTGCTGTTTTTACTAAGCAATGTGCTGGTTTCTACTCCCTGCTTTGCAGGGAGCAAAAAAAAAAAAAAAAAAAAAAAACGGCACATTGCTGCTGTCTATAGAGAGCCCTGTGTTGTCTACCCTGCGTTTACATCTGTGTTTTTGAGCGCCAAACCTCACGGTGGTGGTTCGTTTCAGCGCAGGTTTGGAAAACAGTTAGGGACTTCTCTTTGTTTCTCGTGCATAGGACAGCCTAATGAAATCAATGGGCAAGACGTGCAGAAAATGCGCAGAAAGGCGCCCGCAGTCGGTTGCACCGTTCATTTCAAGCAAAAACGCAAAGGCGTGTATACAGTGGTGAAAAAAATTTTTTGGTCTCCTGCAGATTTTGAAAGTTTGCCCACTTACAAAGAAATGAAAGGTCTTTCATTTTTATCATACAGTAGGTGTATCTTAAATGATAGAGACAGAATATCAACTAAAAATCCAGAAAAAACACATGATACAAATGTTATAAATTAAGTTGCAGTTTAGTGAGTAAAATAAGTATTTGATCACCTACCAACCAACAATAATTCTGGCTCCCACAGACTGGCTAAAGTATGTGCTCATGTGGTACACAGATTAGTCCTGTCAATGTAAGAAGGTTCACCTAACGACAACTTGTTATGTATATAAAAGACACCTGTCCACAGAATCTCTCTTCTTCCATTCAAATCTCACCATCATGGGCAAGACCAAAGAGCTGTCAAAGGACATTAGGGACAAGATTGTAGACCTGCCAAGGCTGTAATGGGATACAAGACCATCAGCAAGAAGCTTGGTGAGAAGGAGACAACTGTTGGAGCGATTGTTTGCAAATGGAAGAAAAAAATAATCATCAATCGCCCTCGGTGTGGAGCTCTATGCAAGATTTCGCCTCATGGGGTAAGGATGATCATGAGAAAAGTGAGGGATCAGCCCAGAACTACACAGGAGGAGCTTGTGAATGATCTCAAGGCAGTTGAGACCACAGTCACCAAACAAACCACTGGTAACACAATATGCCGCCATGGATTGAAATCCTGCAGCACCTGCAAGATCTCCCTCTTCAAAAAGGCACATGTACAGGTCAGTCTGATGTTTTCCAATGAACATCTAAATGATTCAGAGAAGGTTTGGGAGAAAGTGCTGTGGTCAGATGAGACCAAAATTGAGATCTTTGGCATTAACTTGACTCACCGTGTTTTGGAGGAAGAAAAATGCTGACTATGACCCTAAGAACACCATCCCTACAGTCAAGCACGGAGGTGGAAACATTATGCTTTGGGGCTGTTTCTCTGCTAAAGGTACAGGCCGACTTTGCCGCATCGAGGGGCCAATGGACGGGGCCATTTATTGTAAAATCTTGGATGAGAACCTTCTTCCCTCAGCCAGAACAGCGAAGATGGGTCGTGGATGGGTCTTCCAGCATGACAATGACCAAAAACATACCTTCAAGGCAACAAAGGATTGGCTCAAGAAGAAGCACATTAAGGTCATGGAATGGCCTGGCCAGTCCTCAGACCTTAAGCCTGTAGAAAATTTATGGAGGGAGCTGAAACTTCGAGTTGCCAAGAGACAGCCAAGAAACCTGAAGGTTTTAGAGAAGATCTGTAAAGAAAAGTGGACCAAAATTCCTCCTGAGATGTGTGCAAACCTGGTCACCAACTACAAGAAACATCTTACCTCTGTGCTTGCCATCAAGGGTTTCTCCACCAAGTACTAAGTCATGTTTTGCTTGGGGATCAAATATATATTTTACTCACTGAACTCCAGTTATAACATTTGTCATCATGTGTTTTTTTTTTTTTTTTTTTTTCTGGATTTTTGGTTGATATTCCGTCTCTATCATTTACAATACATCTATGATAAAAATGATAGACCCTTCATTTCTTTGTAAGTGGGCAGATGTACGAAATCACCAGGGGATCAAATTATTATTTTACCCACTGTATAGCTGCAGGGTCTCCATCTACCAGTACTGAGGATAAAACACATTTTTCTTCTGATCGCTATAAATCGTCATTTGCGGTCCCTACAGCCAGGAGCGCATCCCAAAGTTTTTTTCTCTTGGTCTGGCGGATCTCTCTATGAGCATTTGGTGCGCAGGTGTCATCCGTGTCCCCCGGGGAGGAAGGTGATGTATTTTTAGCTGTAGATCGGCTCCCCAAGGGGGTAGAGGAGACAGATGTGCAGGAGACAGGGGAGAGGGGGCAGTGTGCAGAACGCGGGATGTACTACAAAATGCTCTGTAGGTCAGGGCTGTCCATTTGGCGGCTCAGGGGCCGGGGCATTGTTTTGTATCCCCAGGTTGTGTGTCGGTGTTGTTCTACATTAAAACACAGGCAGATCTCTCATTTCAGAAATGGTAAGGCTGCTCACCTGTATTTTGTTTTTAGTTTTTCTGACCTTTTCAGCTGAAGCCATGAAAGGCGAATGCTGGGCTAAACTAAAAAAATTAAAATGTGACCCCCTAAACAGAGTAAGAATATAAAGGGTAGGGGTACCCAAACTATGGCCTGTGGGCCACATTCAGCCCGCTGCAGGATCTTATCCAGCCCACAGTTACTGTATGAGCATGATGTATCCTCAGTGTGCACAGATTGAGGATTCAGGGAGACTCTGATGGGGACACTGATGTAAGGGGGGCTCCGATGTACTCTGATAAAGACCATGATTTAAGGGGGACTCTGATGGCAACCGTGATGTAAGGGGAAACTGATGTAAGATCGGCTCTGAAAGAATGCCCCTTACATTGTTGGTCAGTGGGAAGAATGATCCTTACATTGGTGGTCAGAGGGAAGAATTGCCCTTACATTGTTGATCAGTGGGAAGAATGTTCCTTACATTGGTGATCAGTGTGAAAAGCGCCCCTTGCATTAGTGGTCAGTGGGAAGAATGCTCCTTACATTGGTGGTCAGAGGGAACAATGCCACTTACATTGGTGGTCAGAGGGAAGAATGCCCCTTACATTGGTGATCAGTGTGAAAAGTGCCCCTTACATTAATGGTCAGTGGGAAGAATGTTCCTTACATTGGTGATCAGTGGGAAGAATGTTCCTTACATTGGTGGTCAGTGGGAAGAATGCTCTTTACATTGGTGGTCAGTGGGAAGAATGCCCCTTACATTGGTCATCATTGGGAAGAATACCCCTTACATTGGTGGTTCGTGGGAGGACTGTCCCTTACATTGGTGGTCATGAAAAGCTTACTTCTTTTTCAGTGGTGGTCAGAATGCCACCTTTACAGACAGCCAAAAAGATCTTTGGTGTAATGCAGTTGGCTCTGCCAAGAGATGCTGGACCCATAACTATGCGGGAGCCACCAGATGGTAGGTCAAGCTTCAGAAACCTTTAGCAACTTCTGGAGGAACCCTAGATACCTCTCAGATACACTCACTCCAACCCTGAAGTATGTCTCCCAGGTGGAGCTCTCTTTTGTCTCCCAGGTGGAGCTCTAAACTATTAGCAGCACCTAGTATAGTAAAGGGGCTGTGGACACCTGCACAATTACCAAAACATGGACCCAGGGTTGGAGACATCATCCCACCTACGACTCTACAAAGTCTCTGGGCTCCAGGATACTGATCAGGGTTTACCAATCCTTGAGAAAACTGCATAGCCTGTTTTCTCCCTGTAAGACATCCACCTTGAAGCCCCTCATCCTGTACAGGTGAGAACGTTTGATGTATAGATATGTCTCCCATATTTCCTGATGAAGCAGACTGGGATCTGCGAAACACATCAGTCACTATCCTCATCTCGCTGTTATCAGCTACAACTGAATAAATAGATTGTAATGAGCTGTGCAAACTGTTGGAGCTTTAAAAATCCTGTATAATAAAAATTGTAATATTCAGGAGTATATTAATACTAAATACTTTGCTGACCAGTGGATGGTTAGGGGTAGATATACAGTATGTGAGTATATATACTTGGCTCTATGAATAATTCTTAATTTGTACTAATATGAACCGTTGAATGTGTTTTTAAGATATTAGTATAGTTTTAGATAGTAGTAATAAATAACAATTTAAAATTATTCTTTATACTGTATGTTTGATCTACTTATTTGACACCTATAAAGTCCCATCAGTGGAACATTGTTTCTTTAATT
Organism: Aquarana catesbeiana; assembly: GCF_042186555.1. Classification (NCBI taxonomy): domain Eukaryota; kingdom Metazoa; phylum Chordata; class Amphibia; order Anura; family Ranidae; genus Aquarana; species Aquarana catesbeiana. Next base: position 57,391,354 of record NC_133329.1, read on the forward strand.
ATACATCACATACAATAGAGGGCCAGGGACTGTCGCTGGTCCTGCATGGTATATAGGAAAATTTAACACCCCTTAATCCCGGATCTGACAAGTCCCATCTTTCTTCTGCAGCTACTTGAAACCGGATGTGGAGAAAAAGTCCAAGCACAAAACAGCTGTGAAGAAGAAAACTCTGAACCCAGAATTTAATGAGGTAAAAAGGGGGGTCTGTAATAAACTGCATTACAAAAGGCGGAGTCAGGGGCAGACTGACAACTCATTGGGCCCCCGGGCAATAGGAGATTATGGGGCCCCCAGGCAATCAGAGATTATGGGGCCACACAGTATACACACACACAGTATACAATCACACAGTATACACATACATATACACACAGTATACACAGACATGTTTCTATTGGCTGAGAAGGTACTGGAGAAGTGGGGCAGCTATAATCTCTGGATTTTTAGACCAAAAGGATATCGGTAAGGGACATTTCAGAGACAGATGTAAAAAAAACACAGATTTTTACATACTGTCCCTGGTTTTACTGAGGCTGGCAACCCTGATGGGGCCCCCTAGTGGCCCAGGGCCCTCAGGCAGTGCCCGAGTGGCTCAATGGTCAGTCCGCCCCTGGGCGGAGTCCACCCCAAAGTCATTATTGCAGTTTAAAGCAGGACTCTAGTTTACCCAGGCAAAAAAAAAAAAACCTTACAGCGCATGCTGAAAATATTAATTCCTGTTCTCCAAAGGTGATCGGATACCCATTGAATCAACAAACTGCAGTGTTTTTTCCTACATATATTAGTAACCCTTTCTAATTTGTGCATTTAGTGTCATAGACAGAGGTGTAGCTTAAAGCTTGTGGGCTCTGATGCAATAGTTGACCTGGGCCCCCCCCACTGCTTCCAACGTGCGTGCAGATACATCCACCGCACGCCAAGATACTTAAAGTGGCTTAAGAGTTTTGAGTTCCCAGAGTTCCTCTTTACATCAGAGGACAGGGATTACAGCTGGAGAATCAGAGGACAGGAATCACCGCTGGAGAATCATAAGACAGGGACCCCTGGCAGGTCACGTGGCAGAGCTCCTTTCCCATCCCAGCACTATATGTAGCTCCCCGCCACACTTCACAGGGCTGAAATCACATTCCTTTACACACAGTCTGTCAGTCTTCACAGCGTGTATCTGGCTTTTATGTTGCCCTTCTGACCTGTGAAATTCTTGGTCGGAACGGCAGTGTAGTTGCAGTAGGCAGATACACCATGTGCAGATCATGGCTAACTGGCTGTGTTGTAAAGGAATGTGATTTCAGCCCTGCGGAGGAGGAACAGTATAGAGTGCTGTAATGGGAAAGGAGCTCAACAGCTGGGCATAGCATGCAGGGTGGAGGGGGTGGTCAGGGGGCTTTGGGGGGGGGGCAACTTAGATATGCGAGGGCAAAGCCATGTGACACAAAATCTGGAGCCTGCAGCCCTTCAGGGGCCCCCCCGAGGAGGTGTTAAGGGATTTGTTTTAGCAATTTCTGAAGGTTTCTCTGTCAGTGTTGGCAGGTGTTGGGGGGAAGGTCACCTCCAGGAGGTGTGTGTCTTTTCCCCAGTTGTCAGGGAAGTGGGGTAAGTAGACATCCCCAAATGGGGGGTACAGAGAATCCCAGCTGACTGACTAGGAGACGCTGAGCAGTGTCATACCTCACCAGTGACATTGGTCCCATCATGGCTACAGGATGGCACTCTCCTCCTCTTGCCTCGCTGAGCTTGGTTACCATACCATGTTGCCAGCACACAGCACAGACCCTTCCCAATCCTGGGCTGTTCTCACCCCATTCTCCTCTCCATTCAGGAAATGGCATACAGCTTCTCCCCAGCCAATGGGAACAGAGGTGTGTGGACTGTGGAAGGCAAAGTAGAAGCCCAGTACTGGAGCGTGGCTGTGGGGCCCTAGGGCAGATTGGAGCTGGATTTTGTGGAGGATATGATAATATGACAGGGAGGTTGCAGGGGGCGGGGTTGCGATTGTGACCCCTGCAACCCCTTATGCTACGCCCATGGTCATAGACAGAGGTTTGTATTCACAGGGAGAGAAACAGTAGGAGATACAAGAGCATACCTGAAGCTGTGAGCAGATACAGGTTTCAAGGAGATGCTCAGGGAGCACTGGAGTCACAGAGGTAAAAGATTCTCTGAAGAGACAGGGTATTCTTGAATCATGGGGGTCACAGGATTTTCAAGATGCACTGCAGTCACAGGGTGACATGGGTTGCTCAGGATGCTCTAGACTCACAGAGGTCACAGGATGCTGTAGACTCACAGGTCACAGGGTGGCATAAGATGCTCTAGACTCAGAGGTCACAGGATGCTCTAGACTCACAGATGTCACTGGGTGGCACAAGATGCTCTAGACTAACAGAGGTCACAGGGTGGCATAGGATGCTCTAGACTTACAGAGGTCACAAGTTGGCATAGGATGCCCTAGACTCACAGAGGTCACAGGGTGGCATAAGATGCTCTAGACTCACAGAGGTCACAGGATGCTGTGGACTCACAGGTCACAGGGTGGCATAGGATGCTGTAGACTCACAGAGGTCACAAGTTGGCATAGGATGCTCTAGACTCACAGAGGTCACAGGGTGGCACAGGATGCTGTAGACTCACAGAGGTCACAGGGTGGCATAAGATGCTCTAGACTCAGAGGTCACAGGATGCTCTAGACTCACAGAGGTCACTGGGTGGCACAAGATGCTCTAGACTAACAGAGGTCACAGGGTGGCATAGGATGCTCTAGACTCACAGAGGTCACAAGTTGGCATAGGATGCTCTAGACTCACAGAGGTTACAGGGTGGCATAAGATGCTGTAGACTCACAGAGGTCACAGGGTGGCACAGGATGCTCTAGACTCACAGAGGTCAGAGGGCGGCACATGATGCTCTAGACCAGGGGTCTACAGACTTTCTAAGCAAAGGGTCAGTTTGCTGTCCTTCAACTTTTAGGTGGCCAAGTGGAGTACAAATTGTCCTGGTGTCAGTGAGAGTAAACAGTGCCCCTCCTTTGATACCAGGGGGAGGAATAGTGCCCCATTTTTGGTGTCAGTGGCAGAAATGATGCCCCATTGTTGGTTTCAGTGGGAGGAATAGTGTCCCTCATCAATGCGAGGGATAGTGCAAGTCCAAGGGCCGGAAAAAGGGTAGCAAAGGGCCATCTGACCCCCGGGCCGCAGTTTTGAGACCACTACTCTAGACTCACAGAGGTCACAGGGTGGCACAGGATGCTTAGGGGTCATGGGTGACACAGAATGCTCTGGGGTCACAGGGGTCATGGAGGGACACAGGATGCCCTGAAGTCATAAGGGTCACAGTGTGACACAGGATGCTCTGAAATCACAGGATGACATAGGATGCTCTGGACTCACAGAAGTCACAGGTTAACACAGAATGTTCTGGAGTCATAGGAGTCACAGGGTGACACAGGATGCTCAAAATGCTCTGGACTCACAGAGATCATGGGGTAACACAGGATGCCCTGGGGTCATAAGGATCCTGGGATGACACAGAATGCTCAAGAAGCTCTGGAGTCACAGGGGTCATGGCGTGACATAGAATGCTCTGAAATCACAGGGTGACACAGGATGCTCTGGAGTCACAGAGGTCAAAACGTGACATAGCATGCTCCAGTGTCACAAGGGTCACTGAAAAGACAAAGGTTAAGGGGGTCATGGGGTGACACGGGATGCTGTGGAGTCACAGGGGTCATGGGGCGACACAGGATGCTCAGGAAGCTCTGGAATCACAGGGGTCACAACGTGACACAAGATGCTCCAGTGTTGCCAGGGTCACTGAAAACACAAAGCTGTTTATTGTATTTATACGAGTTGCAATAGACGCAGGGGTTGCCAGAGACACAAGAGCGACTGGAATGCACAGGAGTCACTGTAGGCACAGAAGTGCTGAGGTCACTGGAGTGCAAAGGGGTCACAGAGAAGGTGGAGAGGTCACTGGAGACAGACAGCCACTGGAAACACAGGTGGCACAGGCAGATGTTGGAGACACAGGGGGCTCAGCTCAGTCATAGTAATGTGTCACCTGGCCCTTTAAGCATGAACCAATCAGGAGAACTGCCTCCTGATTGGTCGTGGTACCGGCACTTCGGGTGTAACCAGTGAGTAAGACCCAGTGCTGAATCCCAGAAGTGGTGAGTATGACATTTGGGATCACACCCAGTCCTATTTTAAAAGAATACCTCTTAGAACTATTTATATAGCAGCTTTTACCCTTCCAAATTATATTTCTTTCCACAGAATTTTCTATAGAAATAGTGCAGAGCTATTCACATTTCTAAGCTTATAGAACTTTCATGTTTGTAGGAATCAGCAGGGACATCAAGGGAAGTATGCTGCTCCTTGTAGGTGGGGTTTAAAAAGTATGCCTGTGAGTGGGGTTTAAATTTGTTTTTGCTGTCTAACTGGTCTGGATCACATGGTCTCCTTTCTCATTGACCAGGAATTCTTCTATAAAATCGGCCTGTTGGAGCTCCAGAAGAGAAGCCTGGAGGTGACGGTATGGGATTATGACTTGGGAAAATCCAACGACTTCATAGGTAGGAAATTATAGTAATATTAATTAATTAACAGGAATCTGTAGAGAAGTTAAATTCCTTCATGAAAAGCTGCATGCTATCTCGCAAGCAGTGACTCATGCTGAAGCTAGACAGATTCACCTAGGACAGCCTTTCTCAACCTTTATACCCCAGAGGAACCCTTGAAATAATTTTCAGATCTCAGAGAACCCCAATAAGATTAGTCAATCGAGGTTCATTGTGTGAATGCCCCTTACATTGGTGGTGGTAAGTGGGAAGAACGCCCCCTACATTGGTGGTGGTAAGTGGGAACAATGCCCCCCCCCCCCCCCCCTTACTGGCCAGAATGATATTCTTGCAGTCATACCACTCTGCCAAGTGGCGTTGGACCTGGAATTATGCAGGCATCATCAAATGGGAGGTCATTTAGCCACAGTTGGAGGAACCCCTAGCTGCTCCTGAAGGAACCTTGGTTGAGAGTGGCTGATCTAGGATGTGGCTTAGGAGCCACCAAGGGGCAGTTTTTTTCTGCCACTTCTTACATGGGTATTCACTCATCATACTGCACTTTGTAAATTATCACTACATTATGCAATGCCTTTTTGAAGGTGACTTATATTCAAATATTTATAGACCACTATTCAATTAGTCTTGGTGAGATGGAAAAATAAGGAACGATACAAGATCCAAGGTGCATCTTGGATAAAATGCAGCTTTATGCTTCCTTCCGTACTGCTCAAATAACCATAACCCTAGACATTTGATCAGATGATCCCTGATGAAGGGGAGGATGAAAGTGTAGCTTGGCTTGCCTGCACTTTCAGCAGAAAGTTTAAGCATCTGCTTTTCTGAAAAGCACTGGAGGAGGAGACAGAGCAGCTTTTTATCCAAGCAAGAAAAAAATTGCAGTCTTTCCATTGTTTTTTTTCTAACCCTCCCATCAAACACGGTAGAAAAGTTTAATGTTCACAATTAAGTATAGGTCATCTTCAAAGAGGCCTGCATATACCAGCATTTGTATTTCTATGGCCACATGACAACAAATGTCCCAGTTTTCATGTTCTTTGTGGAAAGGTTTCTGAAGCCTTCCCTGATAAGTCAATCTACCAATCCCCACTAAGTTGCCATGCACCCCTCACACTGTTTTTCTTACAGGGGGAGTGACCCTTAGCGTAAACTCCAAAGGGGAGTGTCTAAAGCACTGGATGGAGTGTCTCTCTTCCACTAATCAGAGGGCAGAGCACTGGCACACGCTCACCAGTGAGCTCCCGGGATCCACCTACACCGACTGAGGAATGCCTATTCTCCGAAGCCGGAGACAGCCGAAGAACAAGGGCAGAGAGCAGGCAACACACACTTGCGCACCCACATCACTCAACGCATTTCTGTCTATGAGGTGAAAATTTCATGGCGTGGGATTATACAAGATGGCCGACGCTGGGAGCCTCATGACTTTTTGAGGGATGGGCATGTTCATTGTCTATGCTATAAGAAGATATCCATTTCTTCTCAAGCCCTTTTCCGTTTCGCTGTCTTTAGACGGGATACTCCCAGCCAGTAAAAGGAATTTATCCATAAGGTTGGGAATATCAGTCCAGTTGTACAAAATAATGTACACTCTGTTATTTGTACACAACTTAGCTGCTCTATACCTAACCCAACATACAGCACATATTGTCTATTCAAAACAAGATAGCACTACTATGGTCAACACTTCAACATCAATTGCAAAACATGGCTTCTTTACTTTCAACCCAAACCATCAATATCCATTGTGGAACATGGCTGCTCTATAGTCAGTCCAACCTAATAACATATAGTGCAAAACATGGCTGCTCTATTATCAATCCAACCCTTCACCATCCATTGTAAAACATAACTGCTCTATGGTAAACCCAACCCATCAACATCCATTGAGAAACATGACTGCTCTAGGGTCAACCCAACCTACTAAAATCTATTGCAAAACATGGCTACTCTATGATCAATCCAACCCATCAACATCCATTGTGAAAATGGCTGCTCTTTGTTCAATCCAACCTATCAACATCCACTTTGAAACATGGCTGCTCTTTGTTCAATTCAACCCATTAACATCCACTTTGAAACATGGCTGCTCTATGGTCAACCAAACCCATCAATATCCCTTGTGAAAAATAACACTTCTATAGCCAATACGACCAGTCAACATGCATTTTCAGTATTGCCTTGCATAGCTTCTTTATGGCCAAATTAACACATCAATATATAGGGGGGTCTTTTTAAAGCAGTGAATCTACATTCACCAAACATTTACTGCAGGTGAATCTTCAAGTTGCATGAGTTTGAAATGACAGTGATTAGTTCATCAGTCATTTCATCAGTGACTGCTTTATAAATGTACCCCATAGTGTCAGTTATGCATCACATGGCTGCTGTATAGTCAATGCAACACACATACATGTTGTCTACTCAACACAAGATGGTTGTTTGGTGGCCATGCCAACATATTAAAACATATGGTCAATCCAGCACACCATTGCTTAACTATGGAAAACCCAACCTACCAATATCCATTGTGAATTTTAACTCCTCTATGGCCAATGCAACTAGTCAGCACATACATAGTCTGCTATGACTAGCATAGCTCCTCTATGGCCAATCAAGACATCAACATACACTGCTAATCTAATGCAACATAGCTGTTATATGCCCAACCTAATGCATCAACATATAGTCAGTTATGTGCAAATGAACACTCAATAGCCAACACAGCACATGCTATCAATGCAGCACAACATGGCTTCTGTGTAACCATCCCAAACCATCAACCCAACAAGACAATACAGTGCCCTGCGTAAGGGCAGTATGGCCAAAGCAACACATCCATACTGTTTTTAATGCAACACAACATGGTTTTGCTTTAGCCAACTAACACATCAACGTGCACTGCCAGTCTAATACAATACAGCTGTGCAATGGCCAAACCAACACATCACCTTACCTGTCAGTGCCCAACCTGGTGCTTTATGGCCAACACATCAACACACATTGTTGATGCAGCACAACATGGCTCCGCTATGGCCCACCCAACACATCAACAAACGCTGCCAATCTCATACAGCACAGTTATACAATGGTCAAACCAAAGTGCTAACACACCTGTCAGTCCTCAACATCGTTGCGTTATGGCCAATACATCAACAAACATTGTTGACGTGGCACAACATGGCTGTACTGTGGCCCACCCAACACATGAAGAAACACTGCCAATATGGTACAGCACAGCCAAGCCAACAGGCCAACACATCTGTCAGTGATCAACATAGCTACTCTATGGGCAACACACCAACATCCATTGTCAATGCTTTGCAACATGGCTCCACTATGGCCAACCCAACACATCAGCAAACATATGCAGTTATTTCCAAAATAGTCCGGTGGCAAAAACTGTCCTTTTTACATAATCCTTTATTTTATTTTTCATGAATGACCCCGAGGTGGTTTTGTAGTATTATGAAAGTGACTAGACCTGCTTTAAACCCAGCAGGGATTAAACTGCTTTCCACATATAGATATATCCTGAAACTGCCACGTAGGGGGTACAAATCTCCATTTTTATCCAGAACAAAGCAAGGTAGCAATTAGCAGCCTCCTGTCACCAGTGTATCTAAATGTAAACCTAATATTATTCCACCTCAGATGAAGCAGAGCTAATGTTCTAATCTCTGAGGCCCCGTCTTCCTCTTTGGCCCCGCTCTTATCATTCCCGCTCTACAGCATGCTCTTTGGAGCGGATTAGCCAGCTTCCCCTTTCTTTTCTTATTATCTGTGATTTGCATTTATAAATTGGATTTAATGAGGGCCCCATTGCAGCCAGCTCCCATGGCGGCTCAGTACGACTAATCTGTAAGTGATCTGTCAAGCTTGTTTGAGGCGCTTTATCATATCAGAAACACAGGGAGGCTGACACATGACATTGTTCTAAAGGCCGATGTTGGGACCTTTTTATCATTACAATAATTATTTCCGTTTTGCTGCACTGCACTCTATAATTTTATTCCCTCAATACCCCAATGCAGCAGAAAGACAGAGAGTGCAGTGGTATGCAGTCAAGCTCATTCAATTACACAGTACTGTCGATCCAACTTGTTTCAAGTACCAAGAGCCTACAGGAAAGGTGTTTATATACATCACGGTGGACTATGAGACTGTTTCATAGTCCAGTCCTTGGACAAGTGACGCAGGTAGTTCCAATGGTCAGTACTGGTGTCCCCACATTGACTACTCGGCGTGGCAGGAGTGTGTTAATTACAAGAATGGCTGAAGAAAATTATAAAAAATGTAGCAAGTAAATAGTTCCTTGTCAGTATTAATGTACAAAACTCTAAAAAAGCTTGCACAGAATCAATATTTTTACTACAAGCACATGCTGATATTAAGGCCTCAGGCACCAAAGTAAACACTTATGCTGATGATCAGTATTTGTATCTGGCATCTCCATCTGTCATTTAAAGAAAACGCACATGGAAGACACGTTGTACGAATTACTTTGTTCCTACGATTTACTATGCAGTAATTAAATAGCCATGTACGGGACACGCACTCACCTGTGTGCCCAATCTCAGATGGTTTAGATGTAGACGTAGAAAAAAAAAAATCACCACCTTAAAACCTATTTTCTATAATCCCCTTCCTATGTGTTCTAAAATGAAGAACTTGGTCTTTTGCAAAGGCCGATGACTCAAAAGACTGGGAGGTGGGACAGATATCCTCTCTGAGGTGGCCTGGGCAGCAGTGGAGACCCTACAGGAGGTCAAACCCAACCCAACAGATAAATATTTAAGATAGTAATACGCGATTCCATGTTACACAATGGTACCTCAGTAGGACAATATGGCCCACCATAAACCTTACTTCTCAAGGGGAAAAATGTTGTTTTTAATGCTTTTTACCAATGAGATACAGGCTTACCTTACTTTCCACATAGTTGTCTCATTTGTTCCCTGACATCTGCTTAGAATTAGGCCAAGCCCCTTTACCCTTACTGTTTTTAATAGACAGCTTCTGCTGCCTGCCAGTAGAAGCAAACAGTGGCCTAGCAGTAAAGGCTTGTATCTCCAAGGGGTTGACACTGCACCAAGGTCCATTAGAGGGCTTTTATGGTAAAATGTTACCGGAAAAAGGAGGAAATGCTTCTGCCACAGAGACAGGTGATTTCAGGAGTGGGCATAATGTTTTTTTCTATGGTGGACACAGTGTTGGTAGCTCATAGGTATCCCTTAATTTTAAAGGCATTTTCTATTTAGGTATTTCATAAAACAGAAAAGGTTTGATTTTCATGAAGCTTGTCATTTCTCTCTGTGATCTCATTGGGGTGATTTTTTTTTTTTTTTCTCACTTCCTGTCCCTGTGACACCTGTGCGAGAAATGATGAGTGCGCTTGAGAAAGGCGCAAACACCAAATAAAAAAATGTCAGAAGCTTCAATTCTTCTTCTCTCTACTAAAAGTGTGTTTTTGTTAGACATCCCATTCCAAAACCATGGGCATTAATATGGAGGTCACTCTCTACTTCCTTTGTGGCAACAACCTCCATTCTTCTGGGAAGGCTTTCCACAAAACATTGTGGAGTATCTGTGGGAATTTGTGCCCATTTGGCCAAGAGATTATTTTGGCCAAGACAGCACCTGACCATCACACCTATGTAGGCTTGTTGCCTATCCCATTCCAAAACCATGGGCATTAATATGGGTTCACTTTCCCCTTTCTTTGTAGCAACAACCTCCATTCTTCTGGGAAGGCTTTCCACAAGACTTTGGGAAGTATCTGTGGGAGTTTGTGGCCGTTTAGCCAAGAGATGATTTTGATCAAGACACTACCTGACCTTTGTGGGCTTGTTGCCCATCTCATTCCAAAACCATGGGCATTAATATGAAGTTGTCTCCATGTGTGGCTATAACAGACTCTGCTCTTCTGGAAAGGCTTTCCACAAGATTTTGGAGTGACTGTAGGAATATGTGCTCATTTGTGAGGTCAGGTACTGATGTTAGATGAAAATATCTGGTTCACATTTCAACTCGTCCAGAGGTATTCAGCAAGTTTCAGGATCTGGAGTCAGGCTTAGAGGCCAGTAGCTATAGCGGTAGTGGGGCTCCCACCGACCAGCTGTTTAAGTACAGAAACAGGTCACTCTGGCGGATGACAGGTGCTCATCTGGGGTCTAAGTACTAACCGGTGTTCACCAGTGCTCCTGATGGTGGGGATGGATTTTACTGCATGTTAGTACCAGGTCCCAGGCCTCAGGATTGCCCCACCAGGAGGTGAGCAAGCCAGGAGCCAATAGAAGATAAGCAGGTAGGGATAAGCAGAAGCATAGTCAATAAACAAGCCAAAGGTCGGTAATGAGTGGTTGCAGGTTGGGATCAAACAGAAGTGTAGTAGAAGAACATGCCAAATGTTGGTAACGAGTGGTAGTAAAGATACAGACGGACAGAGACAAGAGCGAGATTTTGGCTGGAGGGAGCACAATAACCTGGCAAACAAGACGTTCAAAGGCATGGCCTAAATAGGAAGTTCATGGGAGGAGTAAGTAGTTTAAAGTTCAATAAAAAGTTCAAGGTAGGATCATTCAAGGAATTGTCCAGGGAGCTGTCCAGCATACCATGTTTCTCAGCAAGAAGAGACATCACCAGACACAGCTGTTTGTAAGGTCAGATCCAGGCCCGACAGTAGGGCTCAGCTTTGTGTAGGCCACTCAAGTTCCTCCACCCTAAAGTGGTCAAACCACGTCTTTGGGGTGCTGGCTTTGTACACAGGGCACAGGCATGTTGGAACAGGAAAGGGTTTTCACCAACCACAAGGTTGTAAGAGCACAATTGTCTAGAAGGTCTTTGTAAGGTCAGGTGTAGCATTCACTGGAAAAACATGAATTTACCTTTGGCCATATAGGAAGGTGTGATGGTCAAGTTTACACAAACGTATGGCATATAAATTATATTCTTTGTATTCTGTACATGGCTCCAGAATTTGCTAGGCTTAGTCCCTAAGCTGTGTCCTAAAAGTCGTGTCCTGTGTCCTAAAAGTCCTTAGTCCTAAAAGCTGTGCTGGCTTTTCTTCCTCATTTCTAATTTGGTTTCATAGATTAGTTGGCTCTCACCAAAACCGACCCTAGTGTTAGGAACAATTATACAGAATTGCAGTGTGATAGCTCTAGCGCTACCTAAAAAAAAAGTTAGAATTTCTATTTGTGTCACCATACTGAGCAGAACATTCATAGGCAGCAATGATTAAGTCTACTGAGAATAGGAAACTGTCTCTGTGGTGGATTTTGACCCTCCAAAAAGCCCTGGGCACAGTATCAACTGCCAGCAAGGCCTTTGACGCAAAGCTGGAGAAATCTGTAAACACATTTCCAATCACAGTAAATCACTTTTGAAAACCTGCAAGGTCTAGCGTAGAATTTCAATATCATAGACCGCACACTGGACAAGTACTCCCTGACCGGACTGCAAACAGGCTACACCAAGTGTGTGAAGACATACGCCAACTGTCGCTGTACCCATGTAACACACAACTATGCACATGCATCTCTGGGCTATGCACACATCCCATACACTCACTCGTTTGCACGTTTTTTTCCTTTTTTCACTGTTTTGTGACTACTTGTTTTGTACATTGGGTGGGAGGTGGCGGGGAGGGGGGGATCTGTTTTTTGTATACTGGGGTGTGAGTCAGTGCTCAAGATACGCACGCAGGCACTGCATTTATGCAAACTTGTGTTTTTTGTAATTTTATTACTCTTCTGTTTCGAGGTTTATAACAAGTGTTGATGGTGATAAAAGAAAAAAGCGGGCTAGGCAAAGATCAAAGATATGACTGTTCTGAAGCTCGGGTGTTAAGGTCAACGGTTTATAAGGTGATCAGTTGGTAGTCTGAGGGGTGGTGTTCTAGGATTTGGAAAAAGTTAAAAAAAAAAAAACAGTGTTTTCGGAGTCATGACCAAGTTGACTGGAGGTAGTTAGTTACATAAAAACTGGACTAGTTCAGCAATGTTGGAGACGTTTCATGGCTCATCTAAGTACCCCCCCCCCTCCCCAGTTGAAGTGTTGGGATCTTACCCCAGCATTTATATCCAGCTCATGCTAAGCACCATGGTGTCATGAAATGCTCTGATGGTCCAAGAAGATGACTGGAGATGTTAAAAGTTATGAATATACGCTTTTCTGATTAACATATTCCAGTGTCAATTGTGTCATAAGGTCTAACTGAGCTACATGGTTGAAAGTGTAAGTTGTCAATTTTCCTGGGTAAAGAAGTTAAAGTGGTTGTAAACCCTTCCATATAACCACTGAAGTGACTGGCCTACATGGAGATGAAACAGATCCTCCTACATAGGTTATACTTGTCTATCTGCAGTCCTCTCTACATCCATTAAAAGTGCTGAATTATAAGGCTTGTCTGAGAGTTCAGAAAAAAAGTGGGTGGACAGCTGAAGTTACATTCTGTAGAGCTCAGTGAGGAGAGCTCTGAGAGCTAATTGGAGGAAAGGGGCACACCCCCCTTCACACAGAAACAGAGCTGAGGCTGACAATCAGCTGGAGGTCCCTCCGCTGTGACCATTTTTTCTTTTGGTGTCAGGAAAACTTGACAGAAGTTATTCATGCTGATAGCAGAGGAACGAGGCAGCAGACAAAAGTGACAGTGCTCTTAATTGAGACAAATACACACTATAGAGGGATATGTTTTGTTCATATTTCATGTCTGAGGTTTGCAACCACTTTAAGACAGCATGGTGAAGCGCAACTATGGCCTTGTAAGAAATAGATCACTAATGCCCCCACTTTTTAGGCAATTTGTATCTCATTTAAAGAAAAAAAAAAATGGTTCCAACACATACTAGTACCTTAATCCGTGGACCTGTGATCTTCTGCCCTGCTGGTTTCAGATGTGAGGACCGGTCTTGTTGCTGTCCCCACTGTCGAAATCATGGTGCCTGCACTGTGCTCGGTGTAGAACCAACATCCAAGTCATCAAGATGGGACATGGGCACTGCTAGAAGTCCCTGTCCACATTCCAGCGGTGAAGATTGGAGATCTTGGAAGGACCGGGGAATAAGATAGCTACTGGTGTGTGTTAGAACAACCGAGACATTGCTTAGGAGTAGGGGGAAGAGTGGGGACATGTTTGTAGGTGGCCACAGCTCAACTTTAACATCTTCAACATTACAGAACAAGTTCAGTTGAAATGTAACTAGCTACTACTAGAGATACTACAACCTGGATATAAAGAACCCTTAATAGACATCACCAAGTTGGGCTGTCTTCTCTGAATGTATCACTGTGGTTGTCCCATTGGTTAAATAGATTATGCTGGATAACAGAAGGGCTAGATGGTGAAGGCCAACGAATGTATAACTCACTCATAAGGTAGACAGTCCAGCTTGTCAGCCATTGCTATTGTAAGAAATTCAAGGGTATTTAAACTAAAATTTGTTTTTTTGTTGTTGTTTTGGATAGAGCGGGGTGTAGTCACAATCCCTGTCATGTTTTTATTGCTACAGGATCAAGGATAGAAGTCCCACTCCACTTATAAAAGTTCAGAACAAACTTTTATGTGCACTCACCAAACAAAGATACGTTCTAGGGGTTGCAAAGGCCCCCTTTTTCAGGGATTCACACTTGAACTGAGTGTCTTTGGGAGTTTTACCGTTTTTTTTTTTTTTTATTTTGAGCTTTTGTACAGGCATTTTCAAAGGAATCTCAGGTTTGAGTTTTTTTTTTTTTATCCACTGAAAAGTTAGTTACTATGGGAAAAGGACATAAGCTCCTCTTGAGCTACAATTCTCAAGCATTTTTGGCCCACAGTAGACTTCAATGGGTGCGTTGAAAAACGTGCAGTCTAAAACGTGCAGGCACCAAATACACTTGATGCTTGTAGCTCAAAAGAAGTTCATGTACGTTTTCGAGCCTAAAGTGATACTACACTCAGGTGTGAACAAGCAGAAGTGAAAACCCAGGGGCTATTGGATGCTGAGTGTTTTGGAGCTTATCGATCCGAAACGCTCAGGTTTGAATGGACCCTTAGGACTGAATAAGATCAAAATAATGAAATCTGGACCAGACAGAAGGGTGGGTAATTAATAATGGTCTAGTTTGGCAGCAACCCTTTGAGTAATGCATGTTCCTCATCACTTGAGGCTTTATTGGTCTGTGTTCTCCCTGGGGCAGTTTACTCTCCCTATATATCCTGGTAACCATTGCCACCGGGACTGAAAGTCAAGAAAGATCCAAAATTTTGAGTTGTCACCAGAGCAAGAATAGAGGGGAAATTTAATCCAATGGGGACACTAGATAACTAAGAGGGAATTTCCCTCACTTCCTGTTGTGTCAAAAAGCTTGACAGGGGTTTAAAACTTCACTCTATCCTAAATGTAAAAAAAACAAAAAAAAGTTTTAGCTTTAAATATATTTTAGTTGACTTTTTTATGTCTGATGGAGAGACATGATCCATCTGAAACCTTATAGTTGTAATTTGTTCAGACGAGAGGTATCTCTCAGAAAATAAAAAAATGGAGACAGCCATTGCTGACCCTTTCCGGAAATGGTAGCTGTTTGGCATCATCACTAACCCGGAACAAATACAAAGGTTTCTAAAATTAGTCTGACACAATTGATCTATTGATTTTGAAGACAGGGGATAGAGATATAAGACAGGGAGCTTGTGTTTTCAGAAGGGGGTGGCGGCACTGGTAGCTCCCATTGGCAACGTTTACTTCCTATATCCTATTTCTTTTGGTGCCTATGATGGTCATTGCTATCATTTCTGGTTGGCCAGTTTGAAGATCTTTTTCCAAGAAACGAGTTCATGCTTCTGCATGTAATGTTGTCTTGAATTTTTTCAATCCACTGGCTCTTTGGATATCATTTGACCTGAAGCTTATTCAGAGTAGACGGCAGAACGTGCCGCCTGCCCAGTTTAATAATCTGAAGCCATAGGCAACAGTTCCAGGAGACAAAGGAGAAGCCTATTACGGGAAAATTACACATGGTGGTTGAACATGTTTGAGCCTCCTGTGTGTTGTGAAGTTGTATATGTGAGATCCTCATGTTTCTGTAATAAAAAACACCCCAAAGTTCAAGGATAAATGTCTTTACAAAGCTCAAGGCGAAGTGCTTATTGCATGTAGGTCAAGATTAGAAGGAAGGCTGGAAGACTGAGCATCTTCAAAGGTCAATTGGTTGCCATCTGTGGAATCCTAAACAAAAGTGATTGAAGCAAAAATCATCTTGGTGCCCCTTATGCCGCGTACACATGGTCGGAATTTCCGACAGAAAAAGTCCGATGGGAGCTTTTGGTCAGATAATCCGACCGTGTGTATGCCCCATTGGACTTTTTCTGTCGGCATTTCCAACGGACTTAGAACATGCTCTAAATTTGTCAGTCGGAAATGCCGACGGAGCCTGTCCCGTTGGCAAGTCCGACCGTGTGTACGCGGCAGAAACTTTTTTGACGTTTATTCTCTGGCACTAGCTACATGAAAGATGAAAAAAATTGCTTTTGGGAAAAAGCAATTTGATCTAAACGCAAACCTGATCTGCAAGGAACGCCTTTAGGGCAAAGCGACAGTTAGGCCGGCCATACACAGTTCGAACCTTGGTTGGTTCAGCAGGAACCGGCTGAGATTTGAACGTTAATGGGCAGACTGAATGTATCAAGTTGATCGATTAACTTGGGTACAATCAGCCTGCCAGATTCGCTTGAGATTATCCCAAGCGGCTAGCAATAATCACTGGCTTCTCCCAGCGGAGATGGCGCCTCTGCCCGCCCCCCGCTGGGAGAAGCCAATTGCGAATTCCCCTGTCAGCACTGTCTGTGTTGATGGGGGAATCGTGCAAATTTCTTTCCTGCAACCCGTAGTTGCAGGAAAGAAATCTGCAGCTTGTATGGCCTGCCTTATCCTTTGGGGTCCATTTATGTTGCAAAAACTCAAGGCAATGCACATTACATGCAATGATGAGATGCAGTGCCAATTATTTTTCATTTGTGCCCCAGTGCACTTTGCAGGCAAACGCGCTGCCAGAAATAGTGCATTGGTCGCACATTCATTTTGAATAAGCTGCCTTTATGACATAGCCCAATGATGAAAATGGACCCTGAAGGAGTTATATCTTTCACAGCCAATTTAAAGCATAAAAAAAGACATAGGCTGCCTTTGATGACCTCCTTTTAAAAATGCTGGCTGGCTGTCTAATTCCATTCAGTGCTTTCTACCCAACCCAGAGCAAGTATGCAGCCAGTGAAGTCTAGCATTATCAGAAAGAGGTCAGCAATTAGGCCCCATTCACGCTTGGCAATTTGGAACCGCCATAATTCTGCCCGTGATTCACGTAGCAATCGGTGCAAAATGCACAACGCACGTTTGGGTGTTATTCATTCTAAATGGAACCCCCCGGTACATGGTGGGATTTAGCCACGATTGTTGCATAACACAACTGTGGCAAAACGCAGCTTTCAAAATAGTGTGAAGCTTGTCGCCCCAAAATGGAGTAGGAGCTTCTTTTGGGCGACTAACACACATAGGGCAGAGGTAGAGATGTATGTCACTTAAAGTATTTCATAGAAGGGAATCTGATATGTTGATCCCCCCCAAGTAGAATCTAAAAAGTAGGAGATCTCCAGTACAAAATTATGTTACCAAGAACATGTTGAAGTAGCGAAACCAACTTAAAGGCTTCAAATGGGATAAAGGAGGGTGAACGTCTCCATACAGAAATGTGTAAGTTGTTCTGAATTTAAAGCAGACCTTCAAGTTAAATGTAAGCTCCACCCAAATTGGCCAGGACCCCTTTACAAATCATCTACTGGCAGTCGGTGTCAAATGTATACTTACCTTCCCCTATCACCGTCTTTTGCATCAGTGTCCATCCAGGAAAACTCCAGTTGAGAAGACAATACAGTCCATTGCAAAAGCAGCTTCTCTTGAGCTTTTGGTTGCTCTCTATTCTCCGGGATGTAAGCGGATAGAGTGTTATGTCATCCTCAGCTAGGCACCATGGAAAAAAAAAAGGGGTCTACTAATTAAATTTGTGAAAGGGGAGAGTAAGTGGACCTTTTACTGCAAGGAACTCTCAACGTAAAATGTTTTTTATGTAACAAAAACTTGTATGTAGAATGATTAAAGATGAGAATGAGTCATTGGTTGGGCGCCACTTCTGTCCATGACCTAGGAAGGATGGTGACGGCTGGGTATCTCTCCCCGGGAAGAGGGTTTGGGGCGTTTTCATAAGAGCGGACGGCACGCGGCTGGTTGTGCTTTGTGTTTGTTTGTGTCAGGTTTGGATTGGGGTGTGATGGAGGCTGCACACTCTGTATTTGCATGTCACAGTCTCCTTCTGATAACTGCACTCAATAAAGGCAAAAAATTGACCCACTCTGAGTCTGAGTCATGTGTTCTCACACCGGACGGAACATGCTACAGAAATCTACACAGACCCCCCCCACACACAAGCCCATAGGCATACATGAAACATCTCCAGAGAAAACATTTTGGGACAAAAAAAAGGAAACCGTCAGGGATGTTTACCATTCCTTACTCCAGGGGTCTCCAAACTACAACCCACAGGCCACATCTGGCCCGCTACAAGGTTTTATCTAGCCCAACACTGATGTGCACAGTCTCTGCCTCTGCTCTGATGGGGACCTTGATGTAAGGTGGGAGTCTGACGTGGACTCTGATAATAGGACTCAGATGTAAGGGGGCACTCCAGTGGGAATCATGGTGTAAGGGGGAGTCTGTTGGAGACCCCGATGAGAAAGGTACAGACTGAATGTAACTTTGTTTTAGAATTTTTCATACAGCGGGTATAGAAAAGAATCAACCCCCCCACCTTTAAAATAATGACATTTTGTTCCTTTTTAGCCTGAAATGAAGACAGACACAATTTTTTGTTTTGTTCAGCTGTATTTACTCAGCACAACTTATAACATCCAAGTGAAAGATATAACTCCAAAATGTCAGGAAAAAAAAATCAAAAACAGAATCACTGAGTTGGAAAAAGGATTACCCCCTTATGTCAGTATTTTGTTAAACCACCTTTTGCTTTATTTCCAGCCTTTAGTCTGTTGGGATTTGTCTATACTACTAACTTTGCACATCTAGACCTTGCAATATTTGCCCGCTCTACTTTGCAGACTTGCTCAAGTTCAGTTAAATTTGATGGTGACCGTTTGTGGACTGCAGTCTTCTATTCCACAGATTTACAATGGGGGTTTAAGTCTGGGCTCTGACTAGGCCATGCAAGGACATTCCCCGCCTTCTCCTACAACCACCATGTGCTCATTGTTGCCGTGTGCTTTGGGTAATTGTCATGTTGAAAGGTAAACCTTCTTCCCATTGACAACTATCTGGCAGAGAGCAGCAGATTTTCTTCAAATTATGGTATTTTGCCCCATCCATTTTTCCTTCTATCCTGACAAGTCTTCCAGTCCTTGCTGCAGAGAAACAACCCCCATAACATGATATTACCACCTCCATGCTTTACTGTAGTGCTATTTGGATGGGGAGCTGTATTGGATTACCGCCAGACATATCGTTTAGTGTTTTGGCTAAAAAATAACATTTTAGTCTCATCTGACCACCTTAAAGTATTACTAAACCCACAACAGTAAAAGCTGTCTGTATATGCGGAATAGCATGCTTGTTATAATCACTTTAGAAATTAAAGGGGTTGTAAACCCTCACGGTTTTTCACCTCAATGCATCCTATGCATTGAGGTGAAAAACCTCTTGTAGTGCACCAGCCCCCCAGAACCCGGTCTTTCCATCAACGGGGACGAGCACACCCACTCCAGCCGGTGTCTCGGGTCCTGATTAGATAGATTGATAGCGCAGCCATTGGCTCCTGCTGCTGTCAATCCAATCCAATGATGTGGGAGCCTGGGGCATAGCCAAGTCCTGCTGTCTGTCAATGGACGCAGCAGCAGGACACGGGAGCGCGCCCGCATGAGTGCCCCGAGGGAGAGCACTTCTCCGATGGAGCACTCGAGAAGAGGAGGAGCTAGGAGTGCCGCTGAGGGACCCCAGAAGAGGATTGGGGCCATCCTGTTCAAAACCAATTGCACAGAGGAGGCAAGCATGACATGTTCGTTTAAAAAACAAAAAAAACAAAGTTTACATATGCTTTAAGCATATGTATTGTTAAGGGGTTAAGCCTCTGTATTGTGTAAAAAGGCTCTTTTATCCTGTATGGACAGATCCCCCTCCTGCAGGGTCTCTCTTGGCAAGGCCAGATATGACACAGTGAGGGTAGTGCTGCTGCACATGCTCAGTTTGGTCTCTATTGCTGGAGAGAACATTTCCTTGTTGAGCTGAGCTTTTCCAGTCACATGGTATGACATCACACATGTGGGCGTGTATACAGAGCCTAAATGACAGCCCAGTCCTTCCCTCCTCCTCCATGCCCAGTAACTAAAAAAGAACACAGTGGGTGGGATGTCACATCTTGATTGATGGATGATCCGCCTCTTATAACAACGTGAGGACACAGGCTATAGAGGAAATCTCCTCCTACCTAAACACTCAGCACTCAGGCAGACTCTGCAGTTTATCACGTGACCGTGGTATACAGATCAGCCAAAAAGGTATATAGTGGCAGTATTTGAATGTAAAAAGAAGATTTATATGTGGGCACTGGGGGGCAGCGGATGAACGATATTTATGGGTTTAGTAACACTTTAAACACACCTTGTAGATTCTGAGGCCACATGGAGAAAGGTGTTATGGTCAGATGAGACTAAAATTAAATTATTTGGCCTCAACCTTAAACGATAGGTCTGGTGGGAATCCATCCAAATAACACCATTCCTACTGTAAAGCATGGAGGTGGTAATATCCTGTTATGGGGGATGTTTCTCTGCAGCAAGGACTGGAGCACTTGTCAGGATAGAAGGAAAAATGGATGGGGCAAAATACCATCAAATTCTTGAGGAATATCTGCTGCCCATTGCCAGAAACTTGTCAATGGGAAGAAGGTTTACCTTCCAACATGACAATGACCCAAAGCACACAGCAAAAATTAGCACACAGTGGTTGAAGGAGGAAAAAAAGTAAATGTCCTTGCATGGCCTAGTCAGAGCCCAGACCTAAACCCCATTGAAAATCTGTGGAATGACTTGAAGACTGCAGTCCACAAACGGTATAAGTAATAAGTATTTGGAACTTATTTGCTTTGTTTTACAGAAGTCCTTTCTTTGTTGTTCTGAATTTCATCATGCAAATTACAAAAAAAGTTCCAAGTATAACTTACTTATTCATTTCATTTAGAAAGCCAATTTTTTTTTTTTTTTTTACATTTAGAAAGCTGAATATTTGTAAAATTTACAACGTGGCCTTCGTACGGGAAAGTTTGGGGACCCCTTTTCCTACTCTATCCAAAATTAAAAAGTTTTGGCTGAAAGTACACATTAACAGTAGAATTCCAGCCTAACACTAACTAGATGTAAGAATGTTTCCTCCCCTCTCTTGCTACCTAACCTATGTAAAGAAGATATTTATACCTAACCATTGCTCCGGTCATGTGATCCTCAATGAGCTGCAGCTGCAGGGGAGAGAAGGGAACACTCGACAACAGCTGGGAATTCCAGGAGCAGTGATGTCACTCATAGGCTTCTATGTCCCAGCCATTGTCGGCTCTCCCTCCTCTCCCCTGCAGCCGCCACTGACTAACACAGGGGACCCAGAGCTGCGGGATCACATGACCGGACCGTAAAACATTTTTAAGACTAGTTAGTGTGAGGTGTCTGTCAGTGTAGTGTGGGGCAGGAAGCTCTTTAAGAAAATGAATTGTTTCCTTCTTCAGAGTGAATCTACCTAGAACTACATTTTTATAAGTGGCTTCTGATGGTCACCTGCTAGGACCTTAAGTAAGATCTCCCTGCCCTGAGGGGTTGCGATGTCCCAGACCATCTTTTTTTTGAGTTCCAACTACTCCTATATTTTCTTCTATATAAAAGAAATATGGAATATAAAATCCAGCAGGGATGGTGGGAAGCCCTCTTAATGAGAACAGCAGGTGTACAGACCCAGAAACTCAGCACAGGGATGGTGGGAACCCCTCATAATGGGCACAGCAGGTGTACAGACTAGGATTCGACCGATTATCGGTGGGGCCTATATTCACTTTTTTGAAGTATCAGGCACAAACATACCCGATATTGATAAGGGGTTTTACTGGTGAGATGTATGCATCACCCAGGTACCGTACTTTAGAGCAGCTTTATTGTAATAACAACTGATGCGGCTCAGCAGCCACTCGGCTGTTATTACAAGCAAAGTGAGGGGACGTCCCCCCCCCCTTCCACCGCTCGCCCGGGCTCTCCTGTCCCACCGGGAGGCCCGAGCAATCAATCGGCATGTCTGCCGGCTGGCCAAAGACCCAAACAAAGCCAATGCTTCACTCGGGTCTCGGATCTGGTAACCCATAAGCGATGTCATGACATCACTTTCCGGATTACTGGCATCTTAAAGGCGCTAGTTTTAAAAAATATAAAAGTATTCAAAAAGGCAGATCTTGACGTTTTGAATACTTTCAAGTACTCCATAAAGAGTACCTGTCACTGCCTATTACTGTCACAAGGGATGTTTACATTCCTTGTGACAGCAATAACAGTGATTAAAAAAAAAAAATTTGCACTTTTTTTTTTTTTTTTTTATGTACAGAATATAGGCCTGAGAGGTGGCCGAAAATATTAGTATCGTATCGGTACCGTAAAAATGATGTCGGTCGATCCCTAGTACAGACCCGGGAACTCAGCACAGGGATGGTGGGAACCCCTCATAATGGACACAACAGGTGTACAGACCCGGGAACTCCACCCAGGGATGGTGGGAACCCCTCATAATGGGCACAGGAGGTGTGCAGACCCAGGGGATCTCACAAAGAGTCTTTAAAAGATATAAACCCAATGTACTAGTTTATAGAAGCCAATCCTGAATGAAATATGGGATTTCCACCTTTAAAGTCCTTCTGAAAAAGCCAATGACTAAATAAGTACCCTGGCTCTGGCATCAGAAAGCAAAGCCCCGCCCTTCTACCAAGATGGCTGCTTCCATCCAGACTGTGCATAACAAGACAAGGTAAGTTAGTAATAGGTAAAGGATCAGCTGCAGGGGACCTCCTGGGTGTGTCATATGAATGGTCTGACCCTGCATGCTGGGGAACCATAGTGCACACAGGAGGACCAGGCACCTAATGCCGCGTACACACGAGCGGACTTTATGGCAAACTTTGTCCAGCGGACTTTGAGACGGACTTTCGAATGAACGGACTTGCCTACACACGATCAACCAAAGTCTGATGGATTCGTATGTGATGACGTACGACCGGACTAAAACAAGGACGTTGATAGCCAGTAGCCAATAGCTGCCCTAGCGTCAGTTTTTGTCCGTCGGACTAGCATACAGACGAGCGGACTTTTCGACCGGACTCGAGTCTGTCGAAAAGATTTGAAACGTTTCATTTCTAGGTCCGTTGAACTTTTGGGGAAGAAAAGTCCACTGGAGCACACACACGATCGAATTGTCCGACAGACTCCGGTCCGCCGAATCAAGTATGCTGTAAAGTCCGCTCGTGTGTACGCAGCATAACACAACCAGACATGTATTGTATGCGTATCTCCAATTCTTATCTATGCAAACAGAGCTTTTTATTATTATTATTATTTTTTTTTTTTTAATAGCAACAAGGTTGCTTTAAATATTGAGTACATCTTTATTATGTATTCCTGTCAATTAGGATGATCACCGGCGCTTCAGCTTTATAAAGATGGATACAATCATACAAGGCATGAAGGAGACATTACATTTGCAAATTCAATTTATTCAGGATGCAGTACAAACAAACGTCCATAAGATGGTGCTACATATATAAAAATAAAACAACACCACACACGTACACCTTTTCATGCTAGACACTGGGTCATATATTTTTTTATTTTTTTTTTACACTGATGCAGAGGTGCAAGATGTGGCTCCGCTAGCAACCAATTAGGATTTAGCGATCAATTTTTATTGCAAATTAAATATTGAAAAAAACCCAAACCAGAGGTCCACTGCTCTAACTTTGATCAATGTACACCATTTACTATGCGGCTCGTGACTGTCTACAGATAATAGAGCAGAGCAGACATACACAGGAAATGTAATCAGACAACACAATTCAAATAAATAGATTAGAAGTGAGTCATGGTTGCAGGGAAGTATTAAAACCCCTGCCAGGTTATTTTATTTACTGTTTGTGCACCAATGGGGGATGTTTCCCCCCCACTTCCTGTCCCAGAGACACAAGTGGAAGTGAGAGGAGTTCCACTCTTAGCTGCCCCCCCGGGAACATTTGACTTGATTTCTTGTTCTGGGGACAGCACTAAAAGTTTGGATTGCCCTTCTCCGTCTTTCTTGGTGACTAGAATGGCCACCAGAACAAAGAGGTCAATATGCCCAATGCACACAGACAGTATTTAAAAAAAAAAAAAAAATTAATTATGTACATTGTGTCCAACGTCTTCCCACCTCTGTCAGGGAAAGAAAAGAAGAAAAAAAAAAAAGCTAATTTCTAACTAAAACTCTTAACTTAAAGCGGAGTTCCAAATTTGTTGATTGTCAGCAGCTACAAATACTGCAGCTTTTAATAAATTGAACAGTTACCTGTCCCAGGGTCCAGCGATGCGGGGGAACGAAGCCCCACTCGTCTGCCCCTCCACTCTGCAGTGCCGGCACTGTGACTGCGCATGCGCGAACTGCGCTGTGACTGGCCGGGCAATCATCTGGGACCTGTGACGATATTGCCGAGAGGGAGATTGCAAGGGGGGGGGTGGAGAGGTGATCTCCCTTCCGGCGCCACGGGGAAGTGGGAGCTCCCTCCCAAAAAAAATGACATGCCAAATGTGGAATATCAGGGGGTCACCTTCCCTTAAAGCGGAAGTTCCATTTTTTGGAACTCCGCTTTAAGTGGTTGTAAACCCTTTTGTGTGACATTTACCTATAGATAAGCCTAGAATAAGGTTTACCTAGAGGTAGTGGAAATATCTCCTAAACGTGCGCCGTTTAGGAGATATTTCACTTGTAGTGCGCCAATAAAAGTTCACGGCTCCGGAAGGAAGAGGGGCGAAGATGGACGCGGCCTGCACAGGGGACAGCGCGGGCTTCATTTGCAGGTAAGTGTCATATAATGGACTAGTATGTGATGCATACTAGCCCATTATGCTTTTAATTTGCAGGCCTTGCGGGGAGCAAAGGAGGAAGTAAAAACCATCAGGGTTTACTTCCTCTTTAAAGCTCATTGACTTCTGTTAAAAGTCACACGCAAGTCATGCTGGGAATTGGCTTCAAAGTCACGCTACTTTGAAGCCACAGCTGAATGTCAGAGGGTCTGCGGCTGCCGGAGCGTAGGGGATAAGAGGCTGTAGGGATCGGCCTAGCAGCGGAGGAAGGCTTGGGTTAGCGTTGTTTCCTAGTCGCCTATGACCTAAACGAACATATAACCCTCGACATACAGGAGTATCCCTCCGAAAAAGTGGGATATTCACTTTTGTCTGGAGTTCAGCTCTAAAAAATAAAAAAAAAAAAAAAAAAAAAAAGGGATTGCAAAGGCTCGATTTTATTTTTTCTAAATAATAAACATGTTAAAAGTTACCTGCTCTGTGTAAGAGTTTTGCACAGAGCAGCCCCGACCCCCCTCCTCTGGGGTGGCCTGGCGGCACTCCTCCCCTTCAAATCGCATGCCCCCACAGAGAACAGCTTTCAATGGGGGCACCCGTGCAGGTGTGCTCCCGAGTCCCGCTGCTGCGTCCATTGACAGACAGCGGGACTCAGCCCCGCCCCCGCGTCACTGGATTTGACTGACAGCAGCGGGAGCCAATGGCTCCCACTGCTTTCAATCTATCTAATGAGGACAGAGACAGCGCTGGTGCACATTGCTGGAACTTTTGGGCTTCGGTAAGAAAAAAGGGGAGGGGCAGCTGCAGCACAGAAGGTTTTTCACCTTAAAAAGGGATTGCATCCTATGCATTAAGGTGAAAAAACACCTGGCAGTCACCAGCCCCCCCCCCGTTTTACTTACCTGAGCCCCTTCATCTCTTCTTGGGGGACACACTGTCTCTCTCTCTCTCTCTCTCCACAGGATCCTGGCTCTTGATTGAATAGATTGATAGCAGCGCAGCCATTGGCTCCCGCTGCTGTCAATCAAATCCAATGATGGGGCAGGGCCGAGTCTGGGATTTGTGTCTGTGGACACAAATGCTGGACTCAGGAGCATGCCTGCAAGGTAACCCCCTCGGGAGAGCGCTTCTCCTAGGGGGTCATCTGAGGGTGAGGAGCCGAGAGCCGCTGGGGGAACCCCAGAAGAAGTGGATCGAGGCCACTGTGCAAAACAAGCTGCACAGTGGAGGAAAGTATGACATGTTACAAAAAAAAAAAAAAAAAAAAAAAAAAAAAAAAACACAAAAAAAAAAAAAATCCTTTACAATCGCTTTAAAGCTGGGTTCACACTAGTGCAAATTGGATGCAGGTTTCTGCACAGCAGGAGATTGTGACCGACTCTCTATGGAGCCGGTTCACATATTTCCGCAGCGGCTGCGGTGCGATTCGCACAGGAGCCCCGTGCGTCTTTTGGTCCGTTTCAGGTCCGAAACCAGCCAAAAATTATGCTGAAATCGGACCTGAAAACAGTGAATGAGGACGCACTGGACGCCTGCTGTGAGCTCACATGTGAACCCAGCCTCATGCATAGAATGTATTAAAAGGTGAAAAACCTGGAGACTTTACAATCCCTTTACCTAAGTTCCTTCCAACCAGCAGGGATGTATGAAGTGTACGGCACCCTGAACTTTCACTACAGTCACTCTAATGTACAGCATGAAATGAAATGTTTACGACCCGTGTTTTTTTTATTATAGACGGCCCTCCAACATATGGACGATGTATAAAGTGTCTATACACAGACCTTCCAATATAAAGACATAGGACGAGTCATAGAGTCACACCATCACTATAAAACACCCACCATACATCACTTTGGAGTCGATTTACTAAAATTGGAGAGTGCAAAATCTGGTGAAGCTTCCAGGTTTTTTTTTTTTTTTTTTTTTTTTTGTTAAAGCTTAAATTGAACAAGCTGAAGTTAGAAGCTGATTGGCTACCATTCACAGCTGCACCAGATCTTGTACTCTCCAGCTTTAGCAAATCAAACCTTCTGTGTTTAATTTACTGACAGTTGCTTGTGAACACCTGACCATCACACCTACAGTATACGAGCTTGTTGGAAATCCCATTGCAAAATCAAGGACAATAATATGCAGATGCCTGGTGTCCCCCAACCAGATTAACCATTTTCTTTACATAACTTTATGGCCTCGGTGTCCCCTGTAATAGCGTAAGCTACATACAGTACACCGTGCTGTGTTCCGGCAGCAGTAAGAGCAACTTCATGTCTGCTGCTGGAACTAAATACAGTGGAACCTCGGATAATGAGCTTAATCTGTTCCAGGAGAATGCTTGTAATCCAAAGCACTCGTATATCAAAGTGAGTTTCCCCATAGAAGTCAATGGAAACTAAGATAATTTGTTCCGCATTGACTTCTATTGCATGCAATACCGCATGTGGCCAGAGGTGGGGGGGGGGGGCGCCGGAGAGCCTCGGAACTACTCGGGGACAGCTCGGCTGAACTCGGAAACGGAGTATTTCCGAACGGCTCCCAACCGTTCCGAGTGTCACCGGCGCCCCCGCACTTCTGGCTAAATGCGGTACTGCACACCACATTAGCTTGAATTCTGCTCATTTTGCGAGACAACACTTGCAAACCGTGTAAGGATTTTTTTTAAAAAAAAAGTTGCTCGTCTTTCAAAACGCTTGTTAACCGCGTTACTCGTTGTCACAGTTTCCGGCGTTCAGGAGAAAACCTTGTATTTAAATCAATTCATACAAGGCTTCCCCTGATTGGACGAGGTAGAAATGACATCATACGTCCACCTCCCAGCCCAAGCCACTCGGACAGAGCCTCATATTTATTGAACAAAAACAAGACTTCTTCTGATTGGTGGTGACGCCATCCAGCCAACTGTTTAGTTCTGGCAGCTGTGTGGGTGACTTCCCAAAGAACGCAGCTCCACTTACTGTATGTAGCTAATGCTACAATAGTAGAATATAGCACATACACTGGCTGCATAGTTATGTAAAGAGAATAATTTGTTTGGGCCAGCTAACTATTTAAAGTCATAGTAAAGCTGGAATTCTGCTTTCAGTGGCAAAGTCTTGCTGAAAACTTCCCCAAACTGTTACCACAAGGTTGGAGGAGCAAAATCAAAAAAATCTCGGTGTATCCTGTATTATTAAAGCCTAACTCCACGTTTAATGTCCCTTTAAAAAAAATAAAATAATAATAACAACTTTATGTCATTTTTATTGGATGTGTGCAATAATAAAATTGACTTTTGCCTTTTATATACTCTACATGTGGTTCTGCCTTCAAAGTCCATGAGGGGGTTTTCTTCTGCACGTTGTGCATACCTTTATCCAATGGCCCTAGTTCTCTAGCTATGCTGGGAGCTCAGCCTGCTCTCCTCCAATGATCAGACTTGTTCTGACATCTCCCCCTTCACAGCTATTCACTGGGAAGATCAGTGTACTGCAGTTTCTCCACCCCCAGCTCTTATGCAGCTGAGAACAGAGGGAATGTGATCACTTATGAAAAAAATGGTTTTATACCTTTACACAAATGTTTTGCCTTCTATTTCCATTTGAAACTGAATTGGTTGTTTTACAAGGTGAGGGTTTACAAATCACTTTAAGCCCAATTAGGTGCATGCCACTCCCGGGACTTATCTCTATTATTTATTAGTCATATTATATGTGAGGTTTATTGAACTCCAGGCTGTGAGAGAAGCATACAGAGAAACTATGCCTGCCCCTCCCATCTGCTGCTCATTCACAGAAGCCTTTGTATTTTGTGAATGAGGTTACATAATACAAAGGCTCCTGCGAATGGGCAGAAGGAGGGGAGCGGTGGGCATAGCAGATCCAGGGACTCTGCTCTTGATGGAACCAAGACCACAGCATGCATGGCGCTCCAGAAGATACCCGAAGTTCACCTGTCAGATGTAATAGGCGGTAAGACCCCATACACACTATTAGATTTTCTGCAGATTTTTGTCTTCAGATTTACCAAAATCATGTAGTGCAAGGGCCTGCCTGATTGCATACAAATTGAAACTCTTAAAGGTTTGACCTCATATTATATGGTTTTGGTAAATCTGAAGACAAAAATCTGCAGAAAATCTAATAGTGTGTATGGGGTCTAAGTCTAGGAGGTGGCAGGCACCTCATTGGACTTAACTCATGGCATGCCTGCAGTTTTTACAAAGTAGCTGAATTCCTGGAGTTCAGCTTTAATACAGCATGCCAAGCAAGCGCACCTGTTAGTGCAGAAAACAGTTTGGGTCAGCTTGGCCCAAATTAACTTCTTAAAAATGGGACATTAAGCCCCGCTGCACACCAATGCGATTTGTCATTTCACATCACACCCTATTTTTGGCAATGGAACCGTCTCAAGTCATAGAGACTTTGAAAAAGGTTCCTGCACTACGTTTGTGCGGTTTCATTGCAACTTGCATTGACTTCTGTTAAATGAAATCACAAGCCGCAATGAAAAATCGGATATCCAAATTGCACTGATCTGTGGCTTTGAAATCACGCTGAAGTAGTGCAATTTCAAAGTCGCACTGGTGTGAACAAGGGTTAGATGTGGAGTTATGTTTTTACCAGTGTTCCTCACTAGAAACTCCATCATTGGGAGGGGTGCCCACAATGTAGGTGTGACGTTCAGGTGTCAACCAACCTTTAGCCATCCACATAGTGTAAATCTCCACCAAACGATCATTTAAAGCAGGGTTACTCAAACTACGGCCCTCCAGCTGTTGCAGAACTACACATCCCATGAGGCATTGTAAAACTCTGACATTCACAGACATGATGGGAATTGTAGTTAATGAACACCTGGAGGGCCGCAGTTTGAAGATCCCTGATTTAAAGGAAGTGGATTGTGCAGACTTCCGGATCTCCATCTTGTTTCCGTTTCCTTGAAAGAGAGTCAGAGATTAAGACACTGACCTGGAAATTGAATGAGGAAAACTGCGCCAAAGTGTTTTGTATGTAACCACAGAGATAAAACGGGGGTCCTTGTAAAACGGTTACAAAACCCCGGCAAACCCCAAAATTGTGAACGCATCCAGATGCCCTCCCCCCACTTTACTCAGGAATGTCTATGACCAAGTCGTCCTCCTCGTCTCCATCCAGGGGACCCTCGTCTCCGCTGCCCTCGCCTCCGTCGCTGAACATCTGCTGCGGGACGGTGCTGAGGATGGTGGGAGGCGGCGCGTGCTTGCTGGAAGACGAAAGGGACGAGAGACCTGAAGAGCGGGGGCTGAACGGGAGAACTCCGCCGCAGCTAGAGGAGGGACTCAGCGGAATCTGGCGAGTTTAATAGACAGGAATCGGAGTGGACAGAAAAGAAAAAAAAAAAAAAAAGGGAGGACACGAGGAAAAAAAAAAAAAAATTCCACATTAAAAGGGCAACGTCCCCGTTATAAGTGTTCACATGATCACGCACTCAAGTACTCACGCCACAACTCGCACACACAGGTACCTTGGGCTTCTTGGGGTTAACGCCGCGGTTCTTTCTGTCTCTCTTGGGTCGGTCGGTTTTGGGGGGCGTGGAGTTGGGGATGGGAGCCAGATATTCCGAGGGAAACGGGGTGTAGGGGGGTGAGCTCATCTGATGGAGGGGAGAGGTTGGGGAGGGGAGAGAACACAAAGTCATGAGATGGGATGATGAAAAGGCAGGAGGGAGAAAAAAAAAATAAAAATTCAGGGGGAACAGGAGAAGAACAAAGGACCACCCTGAAGACAGACTCACTAACATCAGATATCATTTCCATACATTAAAGCTGAACTCCAGGCAAACTGCTAAACTCACGAATGCAATACATATATTAGTAGTAGTGGTTTTATCTGTCAGCATAGCAAGATCACTTTTATCGGCGGCGGGAGAGGGGCCACCCTCCCGCCCGCGCTCCAGTGCCCTCCGCTGCTTACCGGAGCCGTCGGTAGCGGCGGAGGCGAACGAATCCTCTCCCTAGCCTGACATGGAGATGAGTGGGGTGGGGGAGATGGCCCCCACCCATCCCTATATCATTGCAGGGCCAGAGCGACGTCAAAACGTCAATTCTGCCCACAGCTCTTAAAAGGGACATTTTCATTTGAAAAAAAAAAAAAAAAAAGTCTTCCTCCAAGTTTGTCGCCATTCCACGAGCGGGCGCAATATTGAAGCGTGACATATTGGGTATCAATTTACTCGGCATAACATTATTTTTAGTGATCTTGTGGCGAATCCGCCGCAGAAACCACTTTTATCTGAAAGCGGACCGCCCACTGAAGAAGAGGATACCGGGGTTATGCCATATCAACGATATTTCTCTACAAACTACTGACGTATAACGGCGGTGGGCGGTCCGCAAGTGGTTAAAAAGGGTAAGTTTAACTTTCTGAACTTTTTACACCAGTATTTAGGGTGCAACATGTAGCACGTTCAGCATGCGCCCCCTCTCCTCCAGATTTCCCCCCCTGTGTAGCTGGTTGATAAGGAGCGGCTGCCACATTCTTAACAACCAATGAGTCATCAGCTGACAGCTGAATGTGAAAAAAGAATTGCCGGCAAAAGAAAAATAATAATAATAATAATAATAATAATAATAATAATAATAATAATAATAAACAAACAGCGTGGGGTCTGCTATGGATTTGGAAGGTAACCCACACCAAAATGAAAAAAAAAAAAAGGAAGAAGGGGGGCGGGGGGCGAGGCCCCCCCCCCCCAGATCCATGCCAGACCCTTATTTGACCATGCAGCCCTGCAGGTCAGGAAAGGGAGGGGGACGAGCGAGTAAGTGCCCCTTACTGAACCATACTAGCCCACATTACCCTTAATAACAAACGCAAAATGCATGAAAACTGCATGCAAAAACACGGTTTCAGGACGCAAAGTGTGCCTAAGAAAAAAAAAAACGCATAGATGTGAACCTGGACAGAGCTGCATTCATTTGCGTCTTTTATATGTGCCTGGAGTTCAGCTTTAAGTGGACCTGCATTGTTACGTAAAACAAAAAAATGATCACACTTCAAGAAAGCACAAAAACCTAAGAGACAAAATGTCCAATACTTACCGGTCACAACCCCTCCAAAAAACGGGTAAGTGAAGCTAAAGCTCAATTACTTGGTGGCCGTTTTAGATTGGGGAGCGATGAGTAACCCTAACACCCCCCCCCACCCACCCCTAAGCACCGACATCTATTCCTACTCACCTTGAAACATTCTCAGTTCTCTCATTGCAATCACTTTAAATGACATAATGGGGTTGATTTATTTAAAACTGGAGTGTGCAAAATCTGGTGCAGCTCTGCATAGAAACCAATCAGCTTCCAGGTTTTATTGTCAAAGCTTAACTGAACAAACTAAAGTTAGAAGCCGATTGGATACCATGTACAGCTGCATCAGACTGCGCACTCTCCAGTTTTTGTAAACCAACCCCAATGAATCTGGAGGGACGGCATTGCCTTTTGTTGAGTCATTATCTACTTCCTGGACTGAAGGGAGGACACCATCACGTAAGCCTAGGTTCACATCTATGCGGGTGTAGGGATGTAAATAATCCGGATTCCCGCACACAAAACGTGGCACTTTAATGAAAAATGTTCTGGGGTGTCATTCACTCTTCACAGCAGCCTCATGCACTTAAAGCAGTGCAGTTTCCCACACGTGCAAAAGCACCATGCGATTTTCATGTGGCTGCATTTTTAAGAAGAAAGGCTCGGGAGACCTTTTCCCCTGCAGGAATCGCAGGCACAGCAACCCATTCAAATAAATGGGCTGCCGTACCCATGAAAAAACACACCACACAGAGCTACAGGGCAGCTCACGTACACACAGTGGGAAACCGGCTGTGAAGCTGCAAGGCTCCACTGCCGGTTTACATAGTTTTTAAAAAAAAAAAAAAAAAAAAAAAAAAAAACACACACACACAAAACAAGCCCATCCAGTTCAACCAATTACTTAAGATGCCGGCACCTGCACCCGAAGCCAATTAAAGAATCAGCCAAAGGCGAGGAGAACGCTGGATTCCCTGGACAGGTAAGTGTCCTTATATTAATACAAGTCTGCAGGTACAGAATTTGTAGCTGATGGCTTTTCGTTTTTTCTGGGGAAGACCGGAGCTCCTCTTTAAGCATAACCCTGACTGGCCCTTTACAACCTTCACCTGGTGATTGAGGACCTATTTCTTAAATTATGCAGGTCCCAGGGGGGCGACGCTCCGATTCCACCTTCACTACAGAGTTTGCCCTGCCAACCCGCTCTCCCTACTTCTGATACAAGTATGCTGGACTGCAAGCACTTCAGACTCCACTGGCTGCATGCTTGTTCCAGGTCAGCAAGTCACTAGGTAGTGAAGCCAAAATGAGGACTTCAGATCCAAAGCTTACAGTAGCAACAATATTTATTTCACTTTAAAATGAATCTGATTTACCCAAAAGCACCAGGTTTACTTTAATGTCCACCATTAGTAAAGTTATAGGCTAGAGTGGTGAAATCATAGCTTTTGCATAATATGGACTTTCTGTGTGAAAGCACTGATTGGCCCAGCACTTCCACATACACCTCCAGCCTTTGCCTCCTGAAGCTGAAGGGAGCAGAAGGGAAGGGGGGGGTGTTAAGGAAGAGGTAGGTAGATGCTGCTTGGGATAGAGGGGATTGAAGTAAGCAGGGTTGCCTTAAAGCTGTCCTAGTTTCCTGTCACTTTAAATAGTTCATTTGGACCAAACTGGTCCAAATGAACTATTTTCTTCACTAACTGCTGCAGAGTCTCTAAGTGCCGGTTCACACAGGGGCGACTTGTCAGGAGACCTAGCCGCCTGACAAGTCGCCTCCCGTTCTGTACAATGGAACTGTTCTACTAGGAGCGACGCAAGTCGCTCTGACTTAGAAAAAGGTTCCTGTACTACTTTGGGGGCGACTTGCATAGACTTCTATACAGAAGTCGTTGTGCAAGTCGCCGTGGAAGTCGTGTGCAGGTCGCCTAGATACCTGTCTAATCCAGTATTTGCTCCCACTTCCGAGCATAGAACACCGCAGGCTCCGCGGTGGATACACCATGTCTGGGCTCCTCCTCCGCCGCCCCCCTGCTGTCTTCTGGGAGACATACAGGTCCCAGAAGACAGCAGGGACCAGTGAGGACTTGCAGCGCGACTCGCGCAGTAGGGAACCAGGCTGTGAAGCCGCAAGGCTTCACTTCCTGATTCCCTTACCGAAGATGGCGGCGCCTCCACCCGAGACCTGAGGGACAGATCGGCTTCGGGTGAGAACATCGCAGGTGTCCTGGACAGGTAGGTGTCAATATTTTAAAAGTCAGCAGTATTTGTAGCTGCTTACTTGAAGAATGAATATATATATATATATTTTTTTTTTTTTCCCGTCAGAACTCCGCTTTATTCATCTTGTGCTTAATCATCACATAATGCAAAGCTGCCTATGAATGGCTGAGCGGTGCTTAGCCAGACTCTGTTTTGTTCCGGGTGTGTCACAGCCAGAACCAAGCACAAGCACTGTGTACTGTATGTAGCTAAAGTTACATGCAGTACATACAGCTCTTAAAAGGGTTTGTAAACCCTCAGGGTTTTTCACCTTAAAGTGGAGTTTTTTTTCTCAGCACCTACTGTATATATCTCTTCATTTTTCACTTCCTCCCTGGCCGTGGCCCATCGCATAATTTCCTATTTGCAATGCCTTCTGGGAAGGGGCGGCAACTTCCTCTGGCACTGCCATTGCTATGGAAACCTGACCTGAAACCCATTACGCTGCTTGTGCTGCACTGAGCATGTGCGAGATCTGCAAGGATGAGATCCAGGAAGAAATACAGTCTGGCTTCAGATGCCCACACTTAAGATGGCCACGGCCTGCTGTAAGTTTATAAAATAACAAACTACTGCTATAAACGAACAGAACAGAAGTTAGTTTACAGACTAACTTTACTAGAATACATTAAGCTTGTGTATTATAGGGGTATTTTTATTTAAAAAGTATAATTTCGGCCGGAACACCACTTTAATGCATTCTATGCCTTTTTACTTACCTGAACTCGGTTTTTCCAGCGTCGAGCACAACAACTCCAGCAGGCGTCTCGGGTCCCGATTGGATAGATTGATAGCAGCGCAGCCATTGGCTCCCGCTGCCGTCAGTCAAATCCAAACGGACACAGCAGCAGGACACGGGAGCAGCACCCGCAAGAGTGCCCCGAGGGAGAGCAGCTCTCCAACAGGGCACCCGAGAAGAGGGAGGAGCCAGGAGTGCCGCTGAGGGACCCCAGAAGAGGAGGACCGGGGCCACTCTGTGCAAAACCAACTGCACAGAGGAGGCAAGTATGTAAGTTTTTTTGTTTTGTTTTTTTTTTTTTTTTAAATTGAACCTTTACATATCCTATAAAAGACACTGCAGCACTGAGTGAATCAAATAGCTTGGTCCAAACAAACTATTTAAAGTAACAGCAAACATGGATATAAGGAATTCTATTGGATGAAGCAGAAACCGGTTCTGCAAACAAATAGCTGCTCAGCCGAACACCAGCAAGCACGAGGCAAGGACATGGGAGGATTAGAGGCTAGCTATGATAAGAGAGGGTAACACTTACTGCACTCAGGTAGGAGCCTCCAGCGGCATGCAAGGACAAGGCCGATGATGAGGAGGGTGGTGGGGAGGCAGGACCAGCCGAAGGACTTCGCTTCCTGTAGAAGGTATAAGAAGAGATTACAGGGGACATCCGCTCACATTGCTATCCGCACACAGAGGATGAGCTGACCGTACCTCCTAGCTGTGGGCGTGCTGGTGTCCCGGCCTCCCTCGGTGTCGCTGTTCTCAGAAGAAGCCGTCATATCAGAATCTGAGCAAAAATTTTAAAAAATAAAAAAGGGAGGGAGGAGGGTGTTACTTTAAATTACCCACAATTCTCCTTACTAGCCCACCCAGGTCCTTGCATCATCGTACCTGAGGAGTCGTCCTCCACGTTCTCATACTGCAGGATTCTGTCCAATAGGAAGCTGAGAAGATGGAGCACAGCAGTCAGTAGGCGACCCTCTGCTTTCTGATTACACAGCAATAACAGGAATCTGTACTACAGCCAAAACCTTTTC
This sequence comes from Aquarana catesbeiana, assembly GCF_042186555.1. Taxonomy (NCBI): domain Eukaryota; kingdom Metazoa; phylum Chordata; class Amphibia; order Anura; family Ranidae; genus Aquarana; species Aquarana catesbeiana. The sequence continues at coordinate 57,427,168 of NC_133329.1, forward strand.
TTTTAGGCTTCATTCACACGTGCGGCTGGAAAAAACCTGGTGAGTGAGCCTTGGTTTTACCACCCCCAGATTGCCTGTCTGGGCACCAACATGCCTAAAACAGCTGTGCACAAAAACTTGGAACAGCATGTTGTTTTGTCGCCGTCGAATCTGATGCAGTTCTATGGGGCTGCACCACAACCAAGATTATGAGAAGGAAGTGACACCAGCATCTCCAAAATTGGGTCCAAAATTTGAATCACATAGTATCAAAAAAAAAAAATAAATAAATAAATAGAAGCAATAGAAATAGAAATAGCTTCTATTTTTTTTTTTGATACTATGGGATTCAAATTTTGGACCCAATTTTGGAGATCCCGGTGTGCTGGTGACACTTCCTTCTCATGACTGCAGTCGGTTCCAGCCATTGGTCATTTCAGCACCCAATTTAAGATACAGCCGTTTGTGCAGGAACGTGTGCGTTGGGAGTATTGCACTGGAGGACAACCAAGATTATGGAACATAGTATGGCAACAATAGGGTTAAACCAGGAGGTGAGGAGACAAAAATCGCCTCCTCACCGCATGTCAGACACCTCTGCATGGGCTCGTTCACACTAGAGGTGCTCTCTGAAGAGCGATCTGCATTCAGAAACCAGCTGACAGGTGGCGAGGAGGAGTCGTATTACCTCCTCACCGCCTGCTTTAGCCCCTTAACTTCTTCACGACCGCGCTATAGCCGAAAGAATGCTACAGCACAGCTGCGCATTTCCAGAAGGGCGTCAATTGATATCCTCCCGCGATCGCGTATCCCACATGCCCCCTGCGGCACGCATCGGGAGCGCTCTGCGATCGCTGTGTCCTTTGGACAGAACCGTTTACAGATCGGGGTAAAGAACAAATCACAGTGGCTCTTTACCTTGTGACCAGCTGTGTCCAATCACAGCTGACCAGCGTAAACAGGGATTTGCCGGTTACCGGCAGTCCTCTCCTCGCACTGACAGCACGTGAGGAGAGTCAGGGGACATCTGCACTCATTAGTATCCTGATGATCAATACAGCCTCACCAGAGCCCCATCAGTGCAGCCTCATTTTATAACAGAAGCCAAGAAAAAAAAAAAAATATATTGTTTTTTTTTAATTTTCCGTCTTTTTTTTTTTTGGTTGTTTACCAAAAAAAAAAAAAATAAAATAAAAAAAAAAAAAAAACCAAACAAACCCCAGTGGTGACTAAATACCACCAAAAGAAAGCTCTATCTGTCACAAAAAATTGATGACAATTTTGTTCTGGTACAGTGTTGTATGACCGCGCAATTGTTATTCAAAGTGTGACAGCGCTGAAAGCTAAAAATTGGCCTGGGCAGGAAGGGGGTGAAAGTGCCCGGTTATGAAGTGGTTAATTCCCACAATAGCAAGCCGCAAATCGCGTGTATTGTACGTGGTTGAGGGGCGCTTGCAAAGCAGCCCTATTCCCTTGAATGGGTCACATTTGGTGGGGTGCTAAATCCGCCAAAAGTAACAGGGAGGTTAAGTCTTGCCACTGCTGCAGTATAACGTACACCCCTGGCCGCTGCAGCTAAAACATGGTAGTGGTTGAGGGGCAGTAAAAGCGTAGCTCAATAGCAAAGTTTTACTGTCCACCAACCACCTGTGTGAGCTCAAAAGCGATCTAAGTGTAGATCGCTTTTCAGAGAAGCGCCAGTCCATGCTGCACATGTGGACGAGCCCTTCGTCTTGGATGGAGCGGGGGAAGGTTTAGAACGCCTGTCAGATGTTTATTGGCGTCTGTCTCATGACGGAAATCCAATATTTTACAGCTGTTTCCAGAACAGGAAGTGATGGGGAAATCTCCCAATGTGGACACCTGCTCCGGTGACAACTGCATAACAGAGGATTTTCCTGTGCAATTCCTTGAAATGAATGGTCATCTCCATAGCACACAGGGGTCCTAAACTCTCCCCACTCTATCCAAAACTAAATCTAAAATGTTAGCTGTACTTCAGGGCAGAGTTCATGACTTGTCTATGCAAACCCTAACAGTCATCTTCTATTATTTGTTCCCTTTTGGATACATGTTGATCCTGCCAGAAATCTTGTGAGCAGTAAACTTCCTGGGCACCAGGAGAGGTGAAGGGGTCATGCAGATGAGGTATAGAGATGAGGAGGTGGGTGGATGAGAAGGTGTTTACAGAAACGAGGAGGAGTTATGAAGACGGGGGGGGGGGGGGGGTTATGAAGACGAGGGGGGGGGGGGGGGGAGTTATGAAGACGAGGGGGGGGGGGGGGGGAGTTATGAAGACGAGGGGGGGGGGAGAGTTATGAAGACGAGGGGGGGGGGGGGGAGAGTTATGAAGACGAGGGGGGGGGGAGGAGTTATGAAGACGAGGGGGGGGGGGGGAGTTATGAAGACGAGGGGGGGGGGGAGGAGTTATGAAGACGAGGGGGGGGGAGGAGTTATGAAGACGAGGGGGGGGGAGGAGTTATGAAGACGAGGGGGGGGGGAGGAGTTATGAAGACGAGGGGGAGGGAGCAGTTATGAAGACGAGGGGGGGGAGGAGTTATGAAGACGAGGGGGGGGGAGGAGTTATGAAGACGAGGGGGGGGGAGTTATGGGGGTCTGTGGTTTTTTTCTAACACATCAGAAATGAAGCATGCAGGGCTGACACCACATGCCTAGGAATTGATAGGAGCACTTTCTATTTCTGGCACATCCAAGGTTTTATTTTTATGTACTGGTCAATGTATAAGGTAGAGATGTAATAAGTATGTTTTTATTTTGCCTTGTGAGGAGCTTTAAAAGCAGACCTGTACTCGGGGACATGGTTAATAACTTTATATGAATAGCTCCCGGTGCTACCAAATTCTCCATTTACCTTTTGTCCCGGGAGACTTTCAGCAGCTTCCTCTGAGCTCTTCTCAGCTCTTCCTGGAAACATTCCTGCTCCTGGGGGGGGGGGGGGGGGGGGAGAAAAGGAGGGGGTAGGGAAGGAAGAAAAAGGAAATGGAGGGGGGAGAAGAAGGAGAAGGAGGAGGAAAAAGAAATGGGGGGGGGGGGGAGAAGAAGGAGAAGGAGGAGGAAAAATAAATGGGGGGGGGGGGGGGGAGAGAAGAAGAAGGAGAAGGAGGAGGAAAAAGAAATGGGGGGGGGGGGGGAAGAGAAGAAGAAGGAGAAGGAGGAGGAAAAAGAAATGGGGGGGGGGGGAGAGAAGAAGAAGGAGAAGGAGGAGGAAAAATAAATGGGGGGGGGGGAGAGAGAAGGAGAAGGAGGAGGAAAAAGAAATGGGGGGGGGGAGAGAAGAAGAAGGAGAAGGAGGAGGAAAAAGAAATGGGGGGGGGGGGGGGAGAGAAGAAGAAGGAGAAGGAGGAGGAAAAAGAAATGGGGGGGGGGGAGAGAAGAAGAAGGAGAAGGAGGAGGAAAAAGAAATGGGGGGGGGGGGGGGGGGAGAAGAAGGAGAAGGAGGAGGAAAAAGAAATGGGGGGGGGGGGGAGAAGAAGGAGAAGGAGGAGGAAAAAGAAATGAGGGGGGGGGGGGAGAAGAAGAAGAGGAAGAAAAAAAGAAATGGGGGGGGGGGGGAGAAGAAGAAGAAGGAGGAGGAAAAAGAAATGGGGGGGGAGAAGAAGAAGAGGAAGAAAAAAAGAAATGGGGGGGGGGGGGAGAAGAAGAAGAAGGAGGAGGAAAAAGAAATGGGGGGGGGGGAGAGAAGAAGAAGAAGGAGGAGGAAAAAGAAATGGGGGGGGAGAAGAAGGAGGAGGAAAAAGAAATGGGGGGGGGGGAGAGAAGAAGAAGAAGGAGGAGGAAAAAGAAATGGGGGGGGAGAAGAAGGAGGAGGAAAAAGAAATGGGGGGGGGGGAGAAGAAGGAGAAAAAAGAAATGGGGGGGGGGAGAAGAAGAAGAGGAAGAAAAAAAGAAATGGGGGGGGGGGGGAGAAGAAGAAGAAGGAGGAGGAAAAAGAAATGGGGGGGGGAGAGAAGAAGAAGAAGGAGGAGGAAAAAGAAATGGGGGGGGGGAAGAAGGAGGAGGAAAAAGAAATGGGGGGGGGAGAAGAAGGAGGAGGAAAAAGAAATGGGGGGGGGGGAGAAGAAGGAGGAGGAGGAAAAGAAATGGGGGGGGGAGAAGAAGGAGGAGGAAAAAGAAATGGGGGGGGGGGAGAAGAAGAAGGAGGAGGAAAAAGAAACGGAGGGGGGAGAGAAGGAGGAGGAAAAAGAAATGGGGGGGGGGGGGAGGAGGCGGGGAGGAGGGGAACAGAGAGAAGAAATACAATGGTGTCAGATGTGAAAGGTTCAAGTTTGGATGGACTCTGGTTGGGTTGGATGGATAAAGATCCTGTGATTGGTTGCGGCTCTATAAGACTCCACCCCCAGCAGTGACACAGCCAGGCACATCACCGGGGACAGCACAGGCTGCCTGTGATTTGGACTCGTGCTCTGAACCGGGTCGGTCACTTACATAGATGAGAAACTTCAGTTTGCGTTTGAGATTCTTGTACTTCCTCTTGTAGTCCACCTCGCCGTCCGCCTGTCCGTTCATCCTTGGCTCACACCGCTCCCTGTGGAGGAAAGTCACAAAGGTGGGTAGGTGGGTGGTCACTCTGTACACCCCTCTGGTACCCCGGCCTCTGGAGCAGAGAACAGCCCATCAGGGACAGAGCTGGCTGCTGTTCTCTGAAGTGTCTCTGGAGATGTTTGGGAATACTGAGCTCATGCAGGAGCAGAGTAGTGACTATTCAGGCCCCCCACACATCACCATGACAGGAGGAAGGCTCTGCAGGCCCCAGCATGTCCTCAGGTCGGGGTCTCCAATGATTATATTGGGCCTCTCACCTCACATATAGCTCCCTTCTTTCCCAGGAAGATAAGCCTGCCCGGTTCCTGAGGATATAGGCCCTCACTTCCTGTCCTAACCCCGTCCTCCGGTGGGCGGAGAGTATCGGCCATGTTTCTGTAGACCAGCAGCTTTACATTAGAAAAGACGATCCCAAGATGGCGCTGGGGGGCGGGGACATTTCGCTGAGGGCGGGGCAGATGCTGAACAGGAGGGAGCTGGGCGGAGCCTTTACCTGATGGAGAAAGCATTGGGCGTGTACTAGCGCGCCCCGCCAATACATGCAGGGTGGGCGGAGCGCGGACCCCGGGTCTGAAGGTTTAAACATGGCGGGAGTGATCGGGCGGGAGATGCGGCTCTTCGTCCGCAAGCTCTTCCAAAGCAGTCCGGATCTCAGGTGCGACACCGAGCGGACACGTGACTGGGGCCTACGGGGAGGTGACGTCAGGGATTACGGGACCCCTGAATGACGGCTTGATGACGTCAGGGTGATGCATTGCGGGGAGAAGTGAACCTACTGCCTGATCATCATTTATGCTGAGTTACCAGGGCTCAGTGTAGGGGGGTCATGTGACAGTAGAGTTACCATAGCAACTGTCCACCCTCCTCTTTTCATTGGCTGCTTTTAGGTTGCCACAGGTAATGAATACAAGGAGGGGTGGTAGTGGGCTATCAGAGTGTACTGTCGGGGTGGGCGATGACATCAGAGTGGGCTGTTTGGGTGGGCGGTGACGTGGGAGTGGGCTGTCGGCGTGAGCGGTGACGTGGGAGTGAGCTGTCGGGGTGGACGATGACATCAGAGTGCGTGGTGACGTGGGCGGTGATTGAGTGGGTGTTGAGGTGGGCGGTGACATGGGAGTTGGCTGTCTGGGTGGACTATGACGTGGGGGTGGGCTATGACGTGGGAGTGGGCTGTCGGGGTGGGCTATGACGTGGGAGTGGGCAGTGACATCAGAGTGGGCGGTGACATGGGAGTGGACTGTCGGGGTGGGCGATGACGTGGGAGTGTGCTGTCGGGGTGGGCGATGACGTGGGAGTGGGTTGTCAGAGTGAGCAGTGACGTGGGAGTGGGCTGTCAGAGTGAGCGGTGACGTGGGAGTGGGCTGTCGGAGTGAGCGGTGACGTGGGAGTGGGCTGTCGGGGTGGGCTATGACATCTGGGTGGGCTGTGATGTGGGAGTAGGCTGTCGGGGTGGGCGATGTCATCAGAGTGGCTGTTTGGATGGGAGTGGGCTGTCAGGGTGGGCGATGATATCAGAATGGGCGGTGACGTGGGAGTGGGCGGTGACATGGGAGTGGGCTGTCTGGGTGGGCGGTGACAGGGGAGTGGGCTGTCTGGGTGGGCGGTGACAGGGGAGTGGGCTGTCTGGGTGGGCAGTGACGTGGGAGTGGACTGTCGGGGTGGGAGTGTGTTGTCGGGTTGGGCGATGACATCTGGGTGGGCGGTGATGTGGGAGTGGGCTGTCGGGGTGGACGATGACATCAGAGTGGGTGGTAACGTGGGAGTGGGCAGTGACGGAGTGGGTGTCGAGGTGGGCGGTGACATGGGAGTGGGCTGTCGAGGTGGGCAGTGACATCAGAGTGGGCGGTGACATGGGAGTGGACTGTCGGGGTGGGCGATGACATCAGAGTGGGCTGTCTGGGTGGGCAGTAACGTGGGAGTGGGCTGTCTGGGTGGGCAGTAATGTGGGAGTGTGCTGTCGGGGTGGGCGATGACGTGAGAGTGGGCTGTCGGGGTGGGCGATGACGTGGGAGTGGGCTGTCAGAGTGAGCAGTGACCTGGGAGTGGGCTGTCAGAGTGAGCGGTGACATGGGAGTGGGCTGTCGGGTGGGCTATGACATCTGGGTGGGCTGTGATGTGGGAGTGGGCTGTCGGGGTGGGCGATGTCATCAGAGTGGGCTGTTTGGATGGGAGTGGGCTGTCAGGGTGGGCGATGATATCAGAATGGGCGGTGACGTGGGAGTGGGCGGTGACATGGGAGTGGGCTGTCTGGGTGGGTGGTGACATGGGAGTGGGCTGTCTGGGTGGGTGGTGACATGGGAGTGGGCTGTCTGGGTGGGCAGTGACGTGGGAGTGGACTGTCGGGGTGGGAGTGGGCTGTCGGGGTGGGCGATGACATCTGGGTGGGCGGTGATGTGGGAATGGGCTGTCAGGGTGGGCGATGACATCAGAGTGGGCTGTTTGGATGGGAGTGGGCTGTCAGGGTGGGCGATGATATCAGAGTGGGTGGTGACGGAGTGGGCAGTGACGTGGGAGTGGACTGTCGGGGTGGGAGTGTGTTGTCGGGGTGGGCCATGACGTGGGCTGTGGACGTGGGGTGTTGGAGTGGGCGGTGATGTGGGAGTGGGTTGTCGAGGTGGGCGGAGACGTAGCAGTGGGCTGTCGGGGTGAGTGATGACATCAGAGTGGGCTAGGGGTAGAGAACCCAGTAAAGGAGCAGGGAGTCGGGATCCAATGTACTGACCTCCAGGATGGGTCGGGGTCCAGTGTACTTGCCTCAGGATGGGTGGAGAACCCAGTACAGGAGCAGGAGAGATGAGTATACAGGGATCCCGGGAGGAGCTGGAGAGAGGAGTATACGGGGATCCCGGGAGGAGCTGGAGAGACGAGTATACGGGGATCCAGTGGGCTTTAAAGAGGCCTTCAATGGGCAAGGCAGTGATGCCCTTGTTTTTGTTTCTGAACTAGTAATGCCTGTTGATGGCGGTGGGTGGTAACGAGTATTCTCTTCTCCCCCTCTGCAGCGTCCTGTCCCAGTCCCTGGTGCGCTCCAAGTTCCTGGATCATTGTAAGCGATCGTCTCTGACTGCAGAGGAGCGCCAGACACTCAAGAAGATCGTGGAGGAAGAGCTGCTGAGGATGCAGGTACTGAACCCCTCCCCCTCCCCGCTTCTTATGAGAGGGATTTTACAAGGCGGTGGCTCTTTAGGGCTCATTTAAACTTCGACTTCAAAGTGCCAACCACTTCAACATGCGTTTTTTTTTTTTTTGTTTTTTTTTTTTTATGTATTTTTGAAGCGTTAATGAAGCTTGGCAAATGCCCTGTGTGTTGATTTTCTATTTGTTTTAAAGGGGCTCAGTAGACCCTCATCTCATCAGAACCTCTGTTCAGCAGATCCCCGGTTCAGTGGTAACGCCCGGCTCCGCTGATTTGCCCCGTCTCTGTAGTAACGCCCCGTCTCTGTAGTAACGCCCCGTCTCTGTAGTAACGCCCCGTCTCTGTAGTAACGCCCCGTCTCTGTAGTAACGCCCCGTCTCGGCGGCAACACCCCGGCTCTGCCGATTTGCCCCGTCTGTGTGGTAACGCCCCGCTCTGTAGTAACGCCCCGTCTCGGCGGTAACGCCCCGGCTCTGCTAATCCTCTTCTCTTTGGTCCCCACTCACATCCCACTCCCCTTCTGTAGCGTTCCCATGTTACACACCACATTTGCCCTTTTATATTCCTCTGTTGTGAATGGACTGATTGTTTTATAAATACAGGCAGTGTTTACATTTGTGCTCTCTGTGATTGGTTCACAAAGTACAGCTTCACCCTGATTGGCTCTTTCCATTTAGCCTGCTATCTGCTTTGTCTAATGAAGGCACGATCACAGGCATCGTTTGTATAAAAGCTGTAAACACATCGCTGTTTATAAATGGCGCTTCAGAGAAAAACCACCACCTGCCCACAGCTTTTTTTTATTCACTATATGGTGGTACTAAGGTGGTGGAAGAGCCCAGGTTGGCTTTAAGTGGTATTCCGACCTTTTTTTCTTTTCTTTTTTTTTTTTTTCCTTTTGTATGAATGAGTTGTAGAGCCGAGATAAACGCCAGTCATGGGAATCGCCCCGGGCGCAGTTGGCTTGGTTACATCTCCCTCTATCTTTTTTTATCACCGTCTACTTAGATGATTGTTTCTATTAATAAGCTTCAGGAGGGCACATAGCCAGGGGTGGCGCGCTCGCCCGTCCTCTTCGCGTAGTCAGCATTCATCAGGATCTCCCGCTGCCCCTGAGCACGGAACTTGTCAATTCTCTATTAGAATCTCGCTTGAGTTGCCCTGCTGCACGGCTCGCTGCATGAACTCTGACTAGTACTGCCCGGATAACACCCGGCATGTACCCGCACACGACAGTGTTCCTCCGACCCGTCCATCTTCATTTCCTTCCACTTTGATTGGCTGTGACTTTCACAATGTCTGTCTTCTACGGAGAGCGTTTCCTCCACTGTGTCTGTGAAAATCGGGTTGCTCCTGTAGGAGAGGACCGAGTCTGGGTGCAGCCCCGACTGTGTTTTCTAAAGTGGACCTGGTAATGTAATCATTGGGATCAATGTCTGCATTATTCTGTACAACAAACCAATATCTCCTTCTTACATTTCTTGGGGGGGGGGGGGGACAAAAAACAAAGTGCCTGGAGCTCTTGGTGTCCGGCTGCCAGGAGCATTGTGGATGTTTCATATCATTGGAGATTGCAGAGAATCTGTTGCTTACAATTGGACATATCTGTCTTGCAAATTCTGGCATAGTAATATGGCTGTACTTATGTAAGATTTATAACTTGCTTGGATTCAAGGTTTTTAAAATGTTTATTACGTATATTTTTCACATGTAGATTAAATAAATAGTCCAGGCTAGATCATTCTCTGGAATTACTTGTTACCCCACCAGCCCTGTCCCCTAAGGATCCGCCACTCCTAGAGTGCTCCAGCCTTCTACTGAGCTGAATGAAGTCCAGCGTCCTTCAAACTGCTTCCTGTGAGCACAGGAGGTCGTGGTCGCAGCCCCTGCTTCCTTTGAGCATAGGAGGTCGTGGTCGCAGCCCCTGCTTCCTTTGAGCATAGGAGGTCGTGGTCGCGCCCCCTGCTTCCTGTGAGCTCAGGGTGTCGTGGTCGCGCCCCCTGCTTCCTGTGAGCTCAGGGTGTCGTGGTCGCGCCCCCTGCTTCCTGTGAGCTCAGGGTGTCGTGGTCGCGCCCCCTGCTTCCTGTGAGCTCAGGGTGTCGTGGTCGCGCCCCCTGCTTCCTGTGAGCTCAGGGTGTCGTGGTCGCGCCCCCTGCTTCCTGTGAGCTCAGGGTGTCGTGGTCGCGCCCCCTGCTTCCTGTGAGCTCAGGGTGTCGTGGTCGCGCCCCCTGCTTCCTGTGAGCTCAGGGTGTCGTGGTCGCGCCCCCTGCTTCCTGTGAGCTCAGGGTGTCGTGGTCGCGCCCCCTGCTTCCTGTGAGCTCAGGGTGTCGTGGTCGCGCCCCCTGCTTTCCTGTGAGCTCAGGGTGTCGTGGTCGCGCCCCCTGCTTTCCTGTGAGCTCAGGGTGTCGGGGTCGCGCCCCCTGCTTTCCTGTGAGCTCAGGGTGTCGGGGTCGCGCCCCCTGCTTCCTGTGAGCTCAGGGTGTCGTGGTCGCGCCCCCTGCTTCCTGTGAGCTCAGGGTGTCATGAACACACCCCTTCCTGTGAGTCCAAGATGTCGTTGACACACCCCCTTCCCCATTCCTGTCATCCTGGATGTCGTGGATTCAGGATTATGTTTATCATTAATGTTGCTTTGAACTTGACTGCATGTGAGGAAATAGAAGTGCAGAATGTGGTCCTGAATACACCCCCGGCGCACTGTAGGCCTTGTTGCATCTTATGATAACCTTCTGTCTCTGCTTTTTCCATCCCCCACAGGACGAGGATGCCAGCGATGAAGAGCCTTTGATTAAATTGCAGAAGAGGGCACGGCATGACAGCGGAGATGACGTAAAGGAGAGCGCGGAGCCACCTGGGAAAAGGAGGAAACCGATAGTGGATGGTAGGTGCAAGCAGCTTCTGTCATAGGGACAGATGGTAGAGTAAGATCCACCTTAAAAGCTGTCCTTCAGTGCTGTGCTCCAGTCCTTTGGCTAAGATAGTGCCATCAGTCTACTGCAAGCAAGAGGCAGCATTTCCTCAGTCTCCTCTCCCCCAGTGAACAGACTGTACGTTGTAACTTTTAGCAACTCTAAAGCTAGGTTGACTTTAATGGGACACCAGCATGCCTCTAGATATAAGCCTCCCCACTATGACTGCAGACTCTGCAGTAATCAAGAAAGCTTTACTCCGCCTCTTGCAGAGACCTTTTTGATCTCTCTGTGTGTAAACATAAAAGATTGGCTGCCACGACCACCCACACCCACGACGTATATGAGCTAATGTTTGCTGCCACGCAGGGTCAGCTCCATAGAGCTGGCTTGCGATGGAAACCATGGACAGAATGGTATGAGATTTCCACTGGGAAGCGACACCTCTACTCCGCTACCCACTAAAGAAACAACTTTTTGAATTTTCTGTTTTTTCGCTGAATGTGATGAATAGTTAGTTTTATGTCTGTCCACGCAGAGTTTCATTAACTGCGCAAGCTCCAAACTTTTATTTTATACATATTTTTTGTTATTTTATATATATTTTTTGTTATTGTCTCAACCCTTTGTTGATCCTTAATGTTTGCTGAAACGGTAGATAGCTATCACAAGTTTGAATGATTATGTGAATGTAAGTTGATTTGTAGCGGCGCTATAATCTCTGTATAATGTGTATTAACACAATTATGCTATGACTTCACATCCCTGCTGCCATTGTGTCAGCAACTTGATTTCATTTGTTCTTATATGATAAAAACCAATAAAGAAATATTAAATTAAAAGATTGGCTGCCTTAAAGCTGAGCTCCGGGATTAACAAATATTTAACCACTTGCCTACCAGGCACGAACACCCCCTTCCTACCCAGGCCATTTTTCAGCTTTCAGCGCTGTCGCACTTTGAACGACAATTGCACGGTCATACTACTCTGTACCCAAACAAATTTTTTATCCTTTTCTTCAGACAAATAAAGCTTTCTTTTGCTGGTATGTACTCACTGCTGGGTTTTTTATTTTTTACAAAAAAAAGAAAGGACCAAAAATTTTGATAAGTAAATTTTGTAACTAAGTAATTTCTCGCCTTCACTGATGGGCACTGATAGGCTGAACTGGTGGGCACTGATGAGGAGGCACTAATATGCCACACTTATGGGCACTGTTAGGTGGCACTGGTGGGCACTGATAGGCGGCAGTGGTGGGCACTAGTGGGCACGGATAGGTGGCATGGATAGGCAGCACAGATGGGCATTGATGGGGGGCACTGATGGGCAGCACGGATAGGCGGCACTAATTGCCAGCACTGACTGGCATGGCTAATGGGCACTGATTTGTGGCACATGTGGGCACTGACTGCTGCCACTGGTGGGCTCTGATCACTGCCATTGGTGGGCACTGTATGCTGGCATTGGTGGGTATGGTATTTGTTTATGGCACTTTATATATTGTAATCAGGACACTGATTACTTCCCTAGCTGTCCCCCTGTGAGGAGATGCCGCCGATCGGCTCTCCTCGCACTCTGTCAGTGTGAGGTGAGGAGAGCCGATTACCGGCATCTCCGTGTTTACATGTGATCAGCTGTGATTGGACACAGCTGATCACATGGTTAAAGAGCCACGGATGCGGCTCTTTACACAGATCGGTGTCGCACCGTGTCCTAGCAACACGGTACGGCTACGATCCCCGCGCTGCGCGCCCGTTCTGTGCCGCCGTCATATGACGGCGGCCCAGAACACGAGCTGCACTTCCCCGCCGTCATATGACGGCGGGCGGCAACTGGTTAAATAAATGTAATTGTGTATTCTTATTGAATCCTGGGGTTTGTTGTGTATTTCTTCCAGATCTGTGCAGTAATGCAGTGTGAGGCTTCCTGTAATAAAGACCGATCACTGCTGCTCTTTCTCTGCTTCTGCTGGGTGACTGCTCTTGACTCCGCCCCCTTCTGTAGTTTTCCGCAGGCAGCTTGTAGTACGTGGGGCCTCCTGGGTCCCTCCCACCGCTCTGCTCTCTGCATAGGTTGTGTATAGTGGTCATGTCCCTCCTACTTTGCAAGGTAATAACTGGGTTAGCAAAGGCTATTGGGCCCCTTTCACATGGATGGATAGAATTGTGCTTTTGGCTGAGTTTTCTACCGCAGCTAAACGCACACAATGCTTTCCTATGGCCCCATTCACACACTGCGTTTAGCTTCGTTTTGATTACATGCGGTTTTGTGCGGATAGAAAAGTTAGAATTGACTGCGTCCAGGAGCGATTTAGTGCAGCTATCCGCACATAACTGCAGGTAATCGCAGTGCACTGTGTCAGCTGCGGATATCAGCGCCGAGCTGGCTCGCTCATCGGGAAAGGAAACATTTTTTTTACCTTTCCCAATGAGCGACAAGCACAGGGATCCGACTTGGATCCCAGGCAATACCAGGCACTGGAATCTTGAGGGAGAACTCCACGCCAAATTTGAAATAAAAAACCAGCATGGGTTCCCCTCCAAGAGCATACCAGGCCCTTCGGTCTGGTATGGATTCCAAGGGGCACCCCCTACGCCGACAAAAACAGCGTGGGGGTCCCCCCAAAATCCATACCAGACCCTTATCCGAGCACGCAGCCTGGTTGGTCAGGAAAGAGGGTGGGGACGAGCGAGCGCGCCCCCCCCTGAACCATACCAGGCCGCATGCCCACAACATGGGGGGGTTGGTGCTTTGGGGCAAGGGGGGGCATCCTGCGGGCCCCCCCACCCCAAAGCACCTCGTCCCCATGTTGATGAGGACAAGGGCCTCTTCCCGACAACCCTGGCCAGTGGTTGTCGGGGTCTGCGGGCGGGGGCTTATCAAAATCCGGGCCCCCAGGTCCTGGCCCCCCACCCTATGTGAATGAGTATGGGGTTCATCGTACCCCTACCCATTCACCTGGGGGAAAAAAAGTGTCTAAAAAAAAAAAAACACACTACACAGGTTTTAAAAGTAATTTAGGCAGCTCCGGGGGGGAAATTGTGTGTGTGACTGGTACCCAACATCACGTCACGCTTCAAAATTGCTTCTATTTGTGAAATGGCAACAAACTTTGACCCTTAAAAATCTCCATTGGTGACATTTAAAAATTTCTACAGGTTACAGGAGGTCTTTGCTAGAATTATTGCTCTTGCTGAAACGATCGCGACGATGCCTCACATGTGGTTTGAACACTGTTTTTTCTTTTTTTTTTTTTTTTTATTTTTATTTTTACACTGTCCCTTTTAAAAAAATAAAATTGTTTGGATCCTTTTTATTCCTATTACAAGGAATGTAAACATCCCTTGTAATAGAAAAAAAAGCATGACAGGTTCTCTTTTTAATGTGAGATCTGGGGTCAAAAATTCTCAGATCTCACATTTACACTTAAATGCATTAAGATAAAAAAAAGTCACTTTTTAAAGTGGAGTTCCACTCAAAAATGAAACTTCCGCTTTTCTGGTTCCTCCCCCCTCCGGTGTCACATTTGGCACCTTTCAGGGGGGAGGGGGAAGCAGATACCTGTATAATACAGGTATTTTGCTCCCACTTCTGGGTATAGATACCCGAGCCACCCACAGGTATTTACGCCACTTCCGGCGCCTTCTCTGCCCCGCAAACCCCCCCTCCGCTGTATTTTGGGAGACTCTCGGGGGCCCAGAAAACAGCAGGGACCAGTGGGATATCGCAGCGCAAGTCGCGCATGCGCAGTAGGGAACCAGCAAGGCTTTACTTCCTGATTCCCTTACCGAAGATAGCGGCGTCAGCACCCGACAGCCGAGGGGTAGATTGGCTTTGGGTGCCAACATCGCAGGCGCCCTGGACAGGTAAGTGTCCTTATTTTAAAAGTCAGCAGCTGCAGTATTTGTAGCTGCTGACTTAAAAAAAAAAAATCGGCGGACCTCCGCTTTAAGGTAGTTGTGCAGAAGTGACGTTTGTCGTCGCTTCCTTCATCCAACGTCCTTGAGTCAAGTGGAGGCCATCATTCCCTCACTGGAAACGCTCAGGTAAGAAAAGGGGGGGGGTGTCTGGGGGGGAGCTGCAGCGCAGAAGGTTTTTCACTTTAATTCTTAGAATGCATTAAGGTAAAAAACCCTGAGGGTTTACAACCCCTTTTTAACAGTGCTTTATTATTCTATATTACAGATGCAGCAAAAATGTATATTTTTGGCATTTTTCTGATAATGGCACTGAAAACGCAGACGATTTGACTGTGCTTGTGGTGTGTTTTTCTTAGGTCATGTGACTCAAAAATGTAACAGGTGCGTTCTTGCTGTGTTTTCAATGCATTTCAGCGGGGAGGTGCGTTCATTTTTTTTTTTTTTTTTTTTTTTTCCCTGACCAAAAATGCATCAAGCAATACTTTTAACACCACAAAGGACTAGTGTGAAGACATAGAATTTTTTAAAGGGATACAATTTTCTTGCACTGAAGGTGCCGAGAATGTCCGACAATACATTTTTATTCATTTAAATTTCATGAGATTAATTTAAAAAGTCGCATATAGTACAATTTTCGGTTTTCCAAGTGTCGTTTTCAGTTTCGGAACATTATGTATGTGTGTGTATATAATATATATGTATATATATATGTGTGTGTGTGTATGTATATGTGTGTGTGTGTGTGTGTGTATATATATATATATATATATATATATATATATATATATATATATATATATATATATATATATATATATATATATATATATATATATATATATATATATATATATATATATATATATATATATATATATTGTATTAGAAAAAATGAAAGGAACACTTTGAAAACATATCAGATCTCAATGGGGAAAAATCTCATGCTGTATATCTATATTGATCTGGACTGGGTAATTTGTTAGGAACGAAAGGATGCATTATCAGCCTACAAAGGGGTTGAATTCAAAGGCACCCCGAAAAATCAAAGTGAAAAAATCATGCAGCAGGCTAGTCCATTTTGCTGAAATTTCATTGCTTGGTCCTCAGTTTGTATGGCCCTCCACGTGCTTGTATGCATGCCTGACAACGTTGGGGCATGCTCCTAATGAGACGACAGATGGTGTTTACGTGACTAGATGCTATACTCTGATTAATAAGTGATACTTTAATTTTTTTGGTGCGTGTGTATAATTTATTTTATTAATAATAATAATAATAATAATAATAATATTATTTATATATTATTTTTTTTTAAGAAGTGGCATTGCTTAAAATATTGCAATATAATCATTCATATCTTTATCAGGCTATGGTTTACATCAGGTATAGGTGGTTTTTGCACAGATCAGGTTATTTATGTGTTTTACCTCCTATCATCATAGTGTGTGTTGTGTTTTGTTTTGTTTTTTGTTTTTTTTGTCAAAAATTTCACTCCCTGGCTTAGAAGATGCCAAGCTACACCTCCACCCTCGTCTGCTCTTTTAGTGTTGAGACACTAGATTGACCCTCTATGAATGATTTTCTGCTCCCTTTTTTTTTTTTTTTAGGCATAGAGTCAGGAGAGGACTCCGGGATTGAGCAAAGAGATGTCAAGAGAATGTCCAGCAGTTCCCCAGAAGCTCCAACTTCCAAAAAGGGGAACATGGCCCCACAGAAACTGGAACAAGGCTCAGAGAGTGACAGTGATGTCAAAGAAGTCCTGTCTGAAGAAGACTCAGATGGCAAGAGTAAGGAAAAGCAGGGAACAGGACCGAAAAAGCCATCGGCAAGAAAGAGCATGGTAATGGATGAGAATTCAGAATTGAGCAGCGACGACGAGGATGTTGCACCCAAAAAAAAGCTGAATGAGGAATCCGATGAGGAGGATGAAGAGCCCCCTGAAAACAAAAAGACTTTGGACTCTGACAGCGATGGAGCAAAAAATAAAAAGAGCGCGCAGAGTGAGGATTCCGACAGCGAGGAAGAAATGACCCTTTCCAAACTGAAAACCTTGGAGGCAAAAAGGAAGGAGAAGAGCACAGATAGCAAGAATAAGGCGAAGAAAAAGGTCCATGCCAAACAGAAGCCCAAACAAGCTGCTGCCAAGCCAGGGAAGAGACCACAGAAGAAAGAGATGGATTCCGAAAGCGAGGCAAGCAGTGAAAACGAGGATGAAGAGGAGCGCGTCATCGGGAAGAAGGGTAAGAAAGGCAACGATGTAGAGCGCGAAGAGGAAAGAAAGAAGGGACAGAAAAAAGAGAGTGACGAGGAGGAGAGTCCGACCAAAAGAAGAATGAAGACGACTATGCTAAGAAAAGAGAGCGCACTGAAAGCAAGTAACAAGAGGGAGAGTGCGGCCAAGAGAAAGCCAAAAAAGGAGAGCGACAGCGAGGAGGAGGAGGAGGAGTACACACCCAAGAGGAAAGTAAATATTGTATCAAAAAAACAGAGCGACAGCGAGGAGGAGGAGTACACACCCAAGAGGAAAGTAAAGACTGTTTTAAAAAAACAGAGCGACAGCGAGGAGGAGTACACTCCCAAGAGGAAAATAAAGAAGACTGCTTCCAAGAAACGTAGTGACAGCAAGGAGGCAGACAGTCCAGCTAAGAGAGCACCAAGGAAGGCCACATCAAAGCAGCATAGTGACAGCGAGGAGGAAGAGAGTCCGGCCAAGAGGACAGCAAAGAAGACCACATCAAAGCAACATAGTGACAGCGAGGAGGAAGAGAGTCCGGCCAAGAGGACAGCAAAGAAGACCACATCAAAGCAACATAGTGACAGTGAGGAGGAAGAGAGTCCGGCAAAGAAGACCACATCAAAGCAACATAGTGACAGCGAGGAGGAAGAGAATCCAGCTAAGGACCAGTCTCTTAAAGACAGTGACCGTGATAAGGAAGAGAGTCCGGCCAAGAGGACAGCAAAGAAGACCACATCAAAGCAACATAGTGACAGCGAGGAGGAAGAGAATCCAGCTAAGGACCAGTCTCTTAAAGACAGTGACAGTGAGGAGGAGGAAGAGAGTGTGGTCAAGCCTGCATCGTCAAAGACCAGCGACAGTGAGGAGGAAAAAAAGAGCCCAGCAAAAGCATCTAAAGAGAGTGATAGTGATACGGATGAGGATGACAAGAGTTCAGTGAAAAAAGGATCAAATAAAGAGACTGACAGTGAGGGAGAAGATCGTTCTGCAGGGAAAAAGAGGAGAGAGAGCAGCAGCAAGGAGGGCTCCAGAAGAAAGGAAAAATTGACTAAGCAAACCAGCAAACAGACCGGGACCAAAAAAACAGCCAATGACCATAAAGATAAACGCGGCAAAGGTGGAAAGGGTAAGAAGGCGGCGCAGGGCAGCGACTCCCATGATAGCGATGAGATGAGCAAGGATAAAGAAAAGAAAGGCAAAGATGACAGTGATTTGTCTGACGTGTCCGAAGATGGTCATAAAGACAAAGATAAAGATGCTAAGAAGCAGAGCAAGGTGAGTTGTGCAATGCACTAATCGTACACATCCCTTTTTTTTAATTTTGCAAGCTGGCTGTATCTCTGGGAGACTCCAGTGGTGAGTTCCCAGCTGTGGTTTGTGTCTCTGCCTCGCCCACAAATCTCCAGTGGTAAGTTCCCAACTGTACTTGTTTCTTTGTCTGTCCCAGAAGACACCAAAAGCAAGTTCCCCTCTGTAGTTTGTGTCTCTGGCCCTCCCACGAGACAACAATGGAGAGATCCTGAACGTAGTTTGTGTCTCTGCCCCTCCTACAAGGCTCCAATGGCCAGTTCCTGGCTGTAGAATGGGTCCCCACCCCTCCCTCACTGCTCCAATAGAGTGTTTCCAATGTTAGTGTTTCTGCCCCTTCCTGAAGACACTAGTGATGAGTTCCCATGTTTAGTTTAGTGCAGGGGTGTCCAAACTACGGCCCTCCAGCTGTTGCGGAACTACACTTCCCATGAGGCATTGTAAAACTCTGACATTCACAGACATGACTAGGCATGATGGGAGTTGTAGTTCCTTAACTACTGGAGGGCCATAGTTTGGACACCACTGGTTTAGTGTCTCTGCCCCTCCCACAAAATTCCAGTGAAGACCGATTCCAGTACAGATGTAGTTTTTTGTCTGCCCCTCCTACAAGGCTCCAATGGAGGGTTCCCGACTGTACTATGTTTCTCTGCCGCTCCCACAAGAGTCCAATGGTGAGTTCCCATCTGATTGTGTCTCCAGTGGTGAGTTTCCCATCTGATTGTGTCTCTGCCCCTCCCACAAGACTCCAGTGGCGAGTTCCCATCTGACTGTGTCTCCAGTGGTGAGTTTCCCATCTGATTGTGTCTCTGCCCCTCCCACAAGATTCCAGTGGTGAGTTTCCCATCTGATTGTGTCTCTGCCCCTCCCACAAGACTCCAGTGGCGAGTTCCCATCTGACTGTGTCTCCAGTGGTGAGTTTCCCATCTGATTGTGTCTCTGCCCCTCCCACAAGATTCCAGTGGTGAGTTCCCATCTGATTGTGTCTCTGCCCCTCCCACAAGACTCCAGTGGTGAGTTCCCATCTGATTGTGTCTCTGCCCCTCCCACAAGACTCCAGTGGCGAGTTGCCATCTAATTGTGTCTCTGTCCCTCCCACAAGACTCCAATGGCGAGTTCCCATTTGATTGTGTCTCTGCCCCTCCCTCAAAACCCCAATGGAGAGTTCCCAGCTGCATTTGTGGCTCTGCTCCTCTCACAAGACTCCAATGGAGTTTTAGGCCGGGCCATACATGGAGAAAATTTCTTTCCTGCAACCATGTGTTGATGCGGGAATCCCTGCTGCCGGGCCATTGTCTTCTCCCGGGAGGAGGGCGGGGGAAGCGCCCCCCCCCCTGCTGGCAGAGGACCATGCTATAGCTGCTAGCAATAATCGCAAGAGAAACCGGCAGGCTTGTTGTACCCAAGTTGATCGATCAACTTGGTGCATTCAGCCTGCCCATTAACGGTTCGAATCTCGACTCTATTCGAACCGTGTATGGACAGCCTTACTTTGTTCGTGTCTCTGCCCCTCCTACAAAGCAACAGTAGTAAGTTCCCAGCTGTAGACACAAAACAAGGGGAGGAAAATGCACCAAAGATAAGCCACGTCCATAAAACATTGCGGATACAAAATAAGGTAGTACTGAGTATTACCAGGGAGGCGGACTTTTTAGGCTAAGAAACAGTGGAGAAGATATAGCAGTATAAAAAATATAAATTTATTGAAAAATACAAATATCTAAAAAAACAAAATGACAGTTGTAACATAAAGCATCAATGATTATTGTGCAGTGAGCCCTTGGATGTCTACGCGTTTCGCCGTTAGGCTTCCTCAGGACACGGCCAAGGTTCACAGATAAGACAGAGAAGGAAATATGTCTCTCTGTCTTAAATTGAAATGCAGACATATTTCCTTCTCTGTCTCATCTGTGAACCTTGGCCGTGTCCTGAGGAAGCCTAACGGCGAAATGCGTAGACATACAAGGGCTCACTGCACAATAATCATAGATGCTTTGTTACAACTGTCGTTTTGTTTTTTAGATATTTGTATTTTTCAATAAATTTATATTTTTTATACTGCTAGATCTTCTCCGCTGTTTCGTAGCCTAAAAATTCCGCCTCCCTGGTAATACTCAGTACTACCTTATTTTGTAAGTTCCCAGCTGTAGTTTGTGTCTCTGCCCCTCCCACAAAGCTGAAATGCGTTGCTGTTAGATTCTCCGGTTATTCATTTGTCTCCTTATTGTGGAGATTCCATTGCGGCCAGGATTTGGCTCTGTAATGTTCAAGGCCATTATGCATAACTGAGAATTCCACATTGGATACCTCGCTAATGGAGCCCCCCAAGAGATACAAGAAACCAGCATGTAACGCACATAAGCAACAACACAAGACCAAATCATGAATTGTAGTACAAGCCTCTATTCTGTAAGCTTACTCCTTTCCTGCTGTCCTTAGAGCACCTCCAGGGAAGACCACCCATCCATCGCCCGGTTGAAGAAATACATTCTGACTTGCGGGACTCGGAGAAACTACAAAAAGCTGTTTCAGAACTGCCGCTCGGTGAAATCCATGGTGGAGGTTCTGAAGAAGGAGCTGGAGGACCTGGGGGTGAAAGGTGAGCCGTTGTGTATCGCTTATCAAGCCTGTTTTTAATGAACAGAGTAGAGGAAACCTATCCAGAGAAATGCCTGGGGCTCTTTTCTGCTTGTAAAGCATCTGATCAAACCAATCTCAGTTCAATCAGATGCTTTGGAGGCCAGAGGAGAGATCTGGAGTCTAAAAGACCCCAGATTTCTCCATAAAGAGGACCTGGTACTGCCCATGTTATCACAAGTTCAATAAAGGGGGGGGGGGGATCAAAGGTACAGTGTAAAAAAAAAAAAAGGGAAAAAAAAAACCTTATAGCTCACTATCCCCCTGTGCTCACGTGCAAATGCGCTCTTAGATTCTGCCCGTATTTTGTAAACCGTGATCACACTACACATAAGGTTTTGTCGTGAACATCCGATCAAGAGCGATAATTCTAGCACCAGGCCTCCTGTGTAACTCTAAACTGGTAGCCTGTAAAGGTTTTTAAAGTGTAACTCATGGAGATTTTTAGGTTCTGTAGTTTGGCGCCATTCCACGGGCGTATGCAATTTTAAAGTGAGACGTGTTGGGTATCTATTTACGGTGTAACATCAGCTTTTTTTTTTTATATATATTTTACAAAAATGGATGTTTTATATGAACTAAAATTCATTAACCGCTTCAGCCCCAGATTTGGCTGCTGAATGACCGGGCCATTTTTTGCGATTCGGCACTGCTTCGCTTTAACTGAAAAGTGCGCGGTCGTGCGGCGCTGTACCCAAACAAAATTGATAGATTTATAGCATTATTATTTATTTTTTACTAGTAATGGCAGCGATCTGCGATTTTTATCGGGACTGCGACATTATGGCAGACACATCGGACACTTTTGACACATTTTTGGGACCATTGGCCTGGTATAAATATACAGTTATCAGTGCTATAAAAATGCACTGATTACTGTCAAAATGTCGCAGGGAAGGGGTTAACACTAGGGTGCGACCAGAAGGTTAACTGTGTTCCCTATGTGTGTTCTAACTGAAGGGGGGAGGGGACTGTGTAGGGGAGATGACAGGTTGCTGTTCATACTTTGTATGAACACACGATCAGTCTCTTCCCTCAGAGAACCAGGATCTGTGTGTTTACACACAGATCCCAGTTCTCAGTGTGTCACGAGCAATCGTGGGAGCCCAGCGGTCATCGTGCCCGCCTGGCTCTCGCATCGGCTCCGGGGGCGAGCAGCACACGCCCCTAGTGGCCACAGGGCGAAGCGAGGTAACATAACGACGTTTCGCCCAGCCGTGTCATTCTGCCACAGTAAAACTGCGGAGGCTGGTCGGCAAGTGGTTAAAATGTGCAAACATCGTGCAACATAAAAAAAAAATTACAACACCCACCATTTAATTCTCTAGGGCCTGTGCTTAAAAAAACAAAAAATCTATAGGTTTCAGGGTTCAAAGTCCTCCTCTTTTTTTTTTTTTTTTTTTTTTTTGTTTGCATTCGGTTCCCGCACCGCACAAGTATGAACTGGCATTTAAAGTCCCACTTTTAAAACCTGCAGCTGTCAAAGACTGCTCTGAGTCTCTAGTCTTGATAGTGAGCCGGCGGGATGGGCTGCCAATCATGTGACCACTTTGACAGCCAATCACAGCAGTCATGTGATCAGGAAGTCCGCCTGCCCCTCTGGGAGTAAAGAGCTGCTTAAAAGGGACTCTTGGGTGGGAAGGGGCTAACAACTGACAGAGCTTTTATTACATGGAATATTTCAGTTTTATGCCCATGGTTCTTCTATAAGAAGAGTGCTAATCAGAAGGTGAGAGAGCACATCAAGCACATGTTATATAAAATTGTTACAAAAGCGTGGGATTTGTTGGCGCTACCTGAAAAACCTGATTGCTACGCATACACAGGGAAACCTAATTTGGTTTTTATATTTACTTCCTTACACATCAGAAAGGCATATATATTAGGAATGGTGCACAGTCAGCTGCAGGCTATACCCTCCACCTGAGTACAACTAAAGTGGTAAGGTCTAGCTAGGTTATAACACAAAATCCACAAAGGACATAACACTCATGTGCTGCATGCTGGTTCATGAATAAAAAATTTATGAAGCAGCAATTTTGACTTTTTTACTTTCAGACTTGATCTGTATATGTGTATGGTTAATGGGATTTTTTATTCATGAACCAGCATGCAGCACATGAGTGTTATGTCCTTTGTGGATTTTGTGTTATAACCTAGCTAGACCTTACCACTTTAGTTGTACTCAGGTGGAGGGTATAGCCTGCAGCTGACTGTGCACCATTCCTAATATATATGCCTTTCTGATGTGTAAGGAAGTAAATATAAAAACCAAATTAGGTTTCCCTGTGTATGCGTAGCAATCAGGTTTTTCGGGTAGCGCCAACAAATCCCACGCTTTTGTAACAATTTTATATAACCTGCAGGACACCCCTTTGTGAGTGCCCTGAGTAAGGGAGGCAGCAACCTGATCCTTGCCACATAAGCCTGTCCTAAAGCACGGCTTTTTTACATACTACACATCAAGCACATGTAATTGCTGCTATCTGCATGATTTCAATACTGGTTCACTTTAAAGCAAGGGACTCAAACTGGTGGCCCTTCAGCTGTTGTGAAACTACAAGTCCCATAAGGCATTGCAAGGCTGACAGTTACAAGCATGACTCCCACAGGCAGAGGCATGACAGCTGGAGGGCCACAATTTTGAGACCCCTGATTTAAAGGGTTAGTTCACCTTTATAAAAAAAACAAAACAAAAAAAAAAAACTGTCTATGCAGGTAAGGCTTGCCTGTAGATAACGAACTATGCAGCTTTGAGCAAAAGTGGATAATGCCCTTGTTAAAGCGGAGTTCCACCCAAAAATGGAACTTCCACTTTAAGGAAGTTGACCCCCTGACATGCCACATTTGGCATGTCATTTTTTTGGGGGGGGGGGATACTCTCTTTTTAGGTTCCAGCTCCCACTTCCTGCTGGCGCACCACAGCACTGGAGGGGAGATCACCTCTCCCCCTCCCCTCTCTCGGCAATCATGTGGGACACGTCACAGGTCCCAGATGATTGCCCGGCCTGTCACGGCACACGGCTCGCACATGCGCAGTGCGTGCCCAGCTGTGAAGCCACGGTCAGGCACCTACAGTAACAATGCCTGCACCGCAGAGAGGAGCGGGGTTTCGTTCCCCTGCATTGCTGGACCCTGGGACAGGTAAGTGTCTGATTATTAAAAGTCAGCAGCTGCAGTATTTGTAGTTGCTGACTTTTAATTTTTATTATTATTATTTTAAGCGGAACTCCGCTTTAAAGGTGTAAGCCATTTACATTCTGCCTGAAGCCTGACTGAAAAACTTCCTGAGGTGTCATTCCTTGTGCCTTGTTGCTAGGATCTTGCTAAGACACTCTCAGCCAATTCAAACACCTTTTGCATGCATTCTCTCCTCTGTCACAGTAGCTTTGAGCTCAGTGATGCAGTGAGGGAGGATATAGTGGACCAACGGGGGTGGGGGTTTGAGAGTTCACTCCTGTGATCTGGGGGTGAGCAGTAACAGCGGTTAGTGTCTTGGCAACGTCCTAGCAACAAGGCAGGATGGGAGGATGTCATCTCTGGGAGTGTTTCATTCAGGCTTCGGGAGGTACGTAAATGGCCTACACCTATAGCAAGGGCATTATTTAACATTAGTTAAATATGCACAGTTTTGTTAAAGGTGAACTAACCCTTTAAGGCCCATGCACACAAGTATATGATCTTTAGGTAGCATGTTGCATTACTGAGTGACGGCTCTTTGCTTTAATGCAGGAAATCCGAGTCTTGAAAAGTGCCGCATTGCGCGACTGAAGAGGGAGGAGGCGGCTGAGCTGGCTGAACTGGACACTAGTAACATAATCGCTGTGGCCGGTGAGATTCAACATCCTTCTACCACATTTTATTGTTTGCGTGTAAAGAGTACTAACCCGGATCAGCCAATTAAATCTTACTCTGCTATAGGCAGGTCAATGAGAAATGAATTCTGATTGGTTGCTGTGGGTTTCTGCACTGTGCACAATGCTCCTGGCTCTATTAAAACAGCCTGCCAAGGAACACCCACTCCCCCAGGCCTGACAGCCACCCTATGGAGACTCTCCCCCCAGGCCTGACAGCAACCCTATGGAGAAGAGACTCTCCCCCCAGGCCTGACAGCCACCCTATGGAGACGCCCCCCCCCCCAGGCTTGACAGCGACCCTATGGAGAAGAGACTCTCCCCCCCAGGCCTGACAGCGACCCTATGGAGACGCTCCTCCCCCTTAGGCCTGACAGCCACCCTATGGAGACGCTCCTCCCCCTTAGGCCTGACAGCCACCCTATGGAGACGCCCCCCTAGGCCTGACAGCCACCCTTTGGACACTCCCCACCTCCCTGACAGCCACCCTATTGGGGGCGCTCCCCCCCTAGGCCTGACAGCCACCCTATTGGGGGCGCTCCCCCCCTAGGCCTGACAGCCACCCTATTGGGGGCGCTCCCCCCCTAGGCCTGACAGCCACCCTATTGGGGGCGCTCCCCCCCCTAGGCCTGACAGCCACCCTATTGGGGGCGCTCCCCCCCCCTAGGCCTGACAGCCACCCTATTGGGGGCGCTCCCCCCCCTAGGCCTGACAGCCACCCTATTGGGGGCGCTCCCCCCCCTAGGCCTGACAGCCACCCTATTGGGGGCGCTCCCCCCCCTAGGCCTGACAGCCACCCCATTGGGGGCGCTCCCCCCCCCCCCTAGGCCTGACAGCCACCCCATTGGGGGCGCTCCCCCCCTAGGCCTGACAGCCACCCCATTGGGGGCGCTCCCCCCAGGCCTGACAGCCACCCCCACGGGGAGACGCTCATAGGGTTTTTAGGAAGCGATGCCTGCATTGCACAGAGACCCAGGGATGTTACTGGGTTTAAAATTGAGGTTTATAATGAAAACAGGTTTTAATTGAAAATTGCATTATGATGGGTGGGTGGGGGGGTCAAGGAAGGTAACCAGCTCCCTATCCTTTTTAATAGGACAAAATGATGACTCACAGAAAACACAATCGCTGCACATTAATTATTATTTATTTATGAAGAGATGAAGCCGGCCTTTTGTCCCTTCTCATGGCTGAGCGAGCTATCAAAGCTGTAATCTGAGTGAGCGCGGCCAGAGGGATACAAAGAGGGATTGTTCTAGGTATAAATCATATATGAAAGGACGTTGTGAGCTCAGGACTCCCGCCAGGACTTTTCCTTTATTTAGAGCAGGGAGGAGTTAGAACCGTCGGGATCTGATTGACGTCCGTGTCCCCTCCATGTAGACTTCCTGTCCGGGTGTCACATTACTAGTAAACATGGAGTTTGCCAATTTTATCATTCTGCAAATGCTTGTTGCCTGGCTGTCATAGCCATCATCTGGCTTCAATACTATGACTCTCAGACCTGAACCTAGTATGCTGGGACAGAAGACTTCCAGGGGATGAACCGAACAGCCAGGCAACTAGCATCTTCCAACAGGTTAGCAATGTTATCTGCCCATATTTCCTCTTAGGAAAGGTCTTTTGTATGGAGTTTCTAAACGGGAACAAGCATATAGCCAGATAAGTGTGGGAGCCCCTGATATGTGCGGTTAAGTGGCTCACCAGCAAAATTGACTGCCCCGGGCCATGCACCTCCAAAAACAAATCAGTGACCCTATTTTCCTCCTGACAGGTTCCTTTATCTAAGGCTGGATTCACACCTATGCAGTTTTAGTGCTTTTTGCATTTTACAGATTTGCACTACAGTCCATTTAACATGGTTTCCTATGGAACACGTTCTGTAGTGCAAATCAGTAAAATGCAAAAAGTACTAAAAATGCATAGGTGTGGATCCAGCCTAAAAGTGCTTCCTTTTTTACTTCTCTCCTTGCCCTGACCTAAATGATCCCACTCTCCTCCCCCTCCACAGATGTATACCTACCGCAATCCGGAAGCCGCGGTTGTTTATAACCAGTGGTGAACGGCTCCCTCTGCTGGCCAGGCCTGCACATGGGACTTTTCTGCCTTCATCTCCTGGCCAGAAGATGGCTACATCGAAGTCCATGGGGCTGTGTGGGACAGGTGCAGCCAGGAGAGGGAGCCATTCACCGCTGGATGTAAACAATGAAGGTTGCAAGGTGGAGTGAAACTGTTTAGGTCAGGGCAAAATACTTGTTTGCTAGCAGTCCTTGAAGGGGGGGGGGGGGGAAAGTGTCCCTCTTCCAAAATAGTCAAGGTTTTGGGTGGTGCCAGGATGAGGTGGATAGAACATGGGGGAGGATGAGGTTCAGGAGCATTGGGTAGTGCTTCCTTCAGACATTGGGTAACAGCAGGGATGGTGATGGTGCAGGAATGTTGTTGAGATTGGGGAAAGTTTTTTTTATACAGTGGCATAGCTGAGAGGCGATAGAGCGAGTAACCTGCACAGGTGTGGGCAGAGGACGGCGGTGTGAGCAAAGGGCAGCAGGCGTGTCAGTGAGGACAGAGAAGTGGCGGTGAGGGCAGTAGGTGTGGCGATGAGGGCAAAAGGGGGCTGTTGTGGCAGTAAGGGCAGAGGGCTGCAGCAATGTAGAGGGCGGCAGGCGCGTCAGTGAGGTCAGAGGGCGGCAGGCGCGTCAGTGAGGTCAGAGGGCGGCAGGCGCGTCAGTGAGGTCAGAGGGCGGCAGGCGCGTCAGTGAGGTCAGAGGGTAGTGGTGCGGGCAGAGGGCGGCCGGCGCATCAGTGAGGACAGAGGGTGGTGGTGTGGGAAAAGGGCGGCAGGTGCGTCAGTGAGGACAGAGGGTGGTGGTGTGGGAAAAGGGCGGCAAGCGCGTCAGTGAGGACAGAGGGTGGCGGTGGGGGCAGAGGGCGGCAGGCGCATCAGTGAGGACAGAAGGTGGCGGTGCAGGCAGAGGGCGACGGATGCCACTATGAGGTCAAAAGGGGGCCGGCGCAGCAGTGAGGGCAGGGGGCTGCAGCAATGTGGGTAGTGGGTGGCAGGGGCGGAAGGTGCAGCAATAAGGGCAAAAGGGGGCAGGGGGGTGGCAGCTGCGGTGGTGAAAGCAGAGAAGCGGGGGCATGCAGGTGCAGTGTAGAGCAGGGGTAGGTAGGGGGTGGGGATAATTTGGAAAGGGGAGGCCAAAAGTTGTGGTTGGAATAAGAGCACAGGGAGGGGCCATATGCATGCACAATGGAGGGAGTGGAGGGAATGCAAAATATTCTATAATTTCTTGGCAACGTGTAAAAAAAAAAAAAAAACTTGTATTTTGCTGACAAAAGATTTGACACATAATCTGTCCTCCCTCAGGACGCCCCCGGCGCCGTAACACCTGGAACCCTTATAAGGCATCCTCGTCTCTTGACACTTCTCCTCCACCCACCTACCGCAAGGAGCTGTCCTCTGACTCTGAGGGGGAGGAAGGACCCCCCCGCAAGAAGAAGCCCATGGATTGGTCCAGTTTAAAGGGTATCATCAGTGATGATGGAGACAGCGAATAATCTATGCTTCTTCCCTATTTTGGGAAATCTGAGAACATGTGACTCCTTTCGCAAACAAATCTGTATTTCTTCTAGCACCCCTTAGTGATGAGCAGCACCGCAAGCTCAAAAGTAAGGTCACAGTAATTTATCACATTGTGCCAAAATTATTAACTTGGATCTGTTATCTGCAAGAACCACTTAGTTTTTTTTTTTCTGGAGGTTGGAACAGAACTGAGCCTGTGAATTGTACCATGTTTGAGGCACAGATTCCCTCATGTCTCATCCATGTGATGAGTCCCTGGTAAAGATATAGACTTATGTTCTCAGTGCTGCTTCAATGAACTGTTGGTGGCAAATGGAGGATCTTGAAAAAGTAAAGGGAATCTTAGTTGCGGAGAGGAAAAGCTGTCTTTCCTTTGGACACTTTGAACAAATGGGTTCCTTTTTTAAAGGGTTAATGTAGGCGCCATCTTGAATTTTTGTTGCTTTTTCTTTCACTATAATCGGAATGGGAAATCGCTGTAAATAGCCACATCTCCAACATCTTAGTTCTTGAGGTTTGTCCGCAAAAGATAAAGGTCATGGGGGGTTGTCGGTTTCATTAAAGTGCACTGTAAAGTATATTCATCCTTATTTTTGCAAAACCAAACCCAAACCAATATATACCTATACCTTGATTTGATGGCCGCGTCCTTCAGCGCTCATTTACATCCAGTGTGACAAGACTTCAATGTACCAGCTGTGGCTGCACATTGCAGAAGCAAAGACTTCTATGAGGCTGAGTTCCAAAGCCAGAGACTATTGGAAACTGTCCCATGGAAGTCTATGGGGCCGTAACGCACAGGTGCAGGACACTAAAGGCTTGAAACGCCGGATGTCAACAAACCATGGAACTGTAACCATCAGATCAAGGCATCTGTGGAGGGGGGGGGTTGGGTAGGGTCAAGCTTTAAAGTGCCCTTATTATGGCTGCATTTGCACCTGAGCGTTTTGAAGCTCCAAGACTCGACAAGCAAAATCCAATTCATTTCAATGGCCCCTGTTGATGCTCAGGTGTGAAATGAATGGGATTTTGCTTGTTGAGAGACTTTGAGCTACAAAACGCTCAGGTGTGAATGCAGTCTTTAACAACAACTGGGTACTTTCACCCCTTTTCCTATGACCTTGTCACAGAACGAGAGAGCCACCCTACCTATAGTTCTATTTTAGCCAACTCCTGCCTGCCGTGTTGACAAATGACGGCGGGCGGGAGATGGTTAAAAGTAGAAATATAGGCAATTTTTTTCCCCCCTTTCAATTTGAATAGAGTAACTGAGTGTTATAACCCCTGTCAGGTTTTTTTTTTTTTTTTTTTTTCGCCATCTGTGTCCCATTGTTGAGATTTCCCTTCATGCCTGTCCCATAGACCAAACAGGAAGTGGGAGGAAATCCCTGCAAACTAATGGCATTCCTTGGGGACCCCCCCCCCCCCCCCATTAGAAGAGGGGAGCAACCCAAAATTTGGGATTTTTTTCACTTTCAGTGATAATGGTAAACAGGACAAAGAGAGGGGGTAAATCTCCCCAACAGAGGCACAGACAGCAATAAAAACTGACAGGGGTTCTAATCCCTCTCCACTCTATCCAAAACTGAAAAATAAAAGTTTTGCCTGTTAGATTTCAAAATATAACTATAATCTAAAGCAGGGGTGGGAAACCTGTAGCTGTTGTGGAACTACAAGTCCCATGAGGCATTACAAAACTGCTATATTTGTCATATTCACGTTTTTCTTTTGTTCAGTGGGCTGTTACCACTGACCAGTGTCATTACCACTATAATTAGCGCTACATTTATTTTCATTACAAAACTGACAGCCGCAAGCATGACTCCCAGAGGCATGATGGGACTTGTAGTTTCACAATAGCTGGGAGGGACAGTTTGCCCAATCCTGATCTAAAGGTTTTTTTTTTATTATTTAAGGATTGAGTAGAATGTAGGATTAGAACTTCTAAATAACATTTTTACTTGTTTGGGGGGGAATCACTCTCTTTATTTGCCCTAGGGGACCTTTTGTTAGCATGGTGGGAAATCCAAAATGTCACCGGAACAGATGTAGAGGGACAGTCTTCCAATTGGGTTAAGGGTGGATTCCCTCTCACTTCCTGTTGTGTCTGCAGCACAGGAAGTGAAATCTCTCACCGGGACAAACCCCCTTTCCAGAAGTTCTAATCATTCTAACTCAATCAAAAACTATAAAAAATAAAGTGTTGTACATATTCTTTAGAATCTTTTTTTTTTTTTTTTTTTTTTTTTTCTTCATTGAAGCACACCTTTCATGACATATGGAAAATCCGTTTGTTTTTTTTTTGGTTTTTTTTTGTTTTTTTTTTGTAAGCCTCCTGCCCACCCGTATGTAAATGGCTTTATAAAGCTGGCGGTAAACTATTTGCCTAATAATAGAAGGAAAAAAATAAATCGCCATGGCCTCCCAACACTTTCGGGAGGTAAAAGGTTAAGTCTCACTGTGGCTTTCGGCAAAGCTGGGAGCTTAAATTTCCATAAGAATGCATTCCAGCCCATTGCAAGAGATTTCCCACTCCTAGCTCCCACCAGAGTGCCCTCAGCTTTGTCTGAAAGTTGGGCCAAGATAACTCTTTGTTAAAAAAAAAAAAACGGAACCTTCCATTTGCCCTGGAAGGTCTGCTTTAAATATGCCACCTGCTTTCCCATTCCTCCATTCCAATGTGTTCTTCTTCTTTCCCATTCATCTGTCTTGGTTCTAGTCTGTTATTTTTGTTGTTATTTGTATACATTTTTATGTGAAATTTTAAGGCTTTATTAAAAAAAAAAAAATAAAAGTTGAAGTTTTTGTCAAATGTTCTATTTTTATTTAGAAATATACATATATATCGCA